>NW_009627041.1:0-58358 GCF_000690535.1 Cariama cristata
AAAAAAACCTACTCCACTGTGTAACTCATTACATGCCTTAATCAGGATAAGAAATCCTGCCAGTACATCATCTATCTTCACATACACTACTTCTACCAGGCTGCTAACACGTTTCTTCCAGTATCTCTAAATTATCTTAGAAATGCACAGTCTTAGGAGAACTGAGTTGTCAAATTGCCCAAATAACAAAAACCATGAAAGCGATACGATCCGGATCCTTAAGTTACTGCAACGACACTGAAATTAATGGAGGTGTAAGATTTACACCAATTAGAAAGTTTGGATTAGTTTCTTCAAAAAAGTATCATTTAATTGAGCGTCTGACTATATATCTGTTGTTTACTAAAAGATATACAATTTTTGAGCATTACTTTTAAAAAAGACAAACTCCAATCATTTCTTAAATACAATTACGTCTTGCCTTAGGACCCATCACTGGTAAGCATCAAGGAATCAGCTACTTTTTCTTTTTTTTTTTCCGCCCTGTATTTCACACTAAAGAGAGATTTAATCTTAAATATAGCTTATCTTAGTCTATTTATTCACCTAGGCAAGAACAAGCAAACAAAATCTGAAATTTGGGAAATACAATGAATATTAAACATAGCTCTGATTTTTCACTGTATTTCTTGGGAAAAAAGTGTACTGCAGGTTAATATGTCACATACAGAAATTCAGGTATACTTTTGCTTTGATAAAATTAAAGGTGCAAATTTTTAAAAAGGACTTTTAAATAGAAACTTCACTTCACTTTTCTATGTGGTAGATAATTCTGTTCTTCAGTATGTTACAGCCAAAACTGTTTTAAGAGCTATAACTCACAACCAAGTGATGACGGTGACAATCAGAACTTGAATAAAATAGCAACCAGATTTTTAGAACGTTAATTTATTCCAAGAATATAAAAGCAAACTATCTTGTTTCTATTACTGCTCTCTCATTTGACTGGAAGAGTGTTAAAATAAGATGAATTAATAACTTCAGCTAAAGCAGTCTTATTTATGCGCAAAATATGAAAAGTAAGCTAAATTTAAATTGTTTCATTATTCAAGCTGTAGGTGCAAAGTAGAGATTGTGCCCTTACCTTCACAACGTGGGACGGTAGAGCTCCATACTACATTTCCATCTTGCATAATACATGTTATGGATTCAGAGCCTTGGGTCTTCACAAAGCCATCATCACAGTGAAAGGAAACAGAACTTCCCAGAAGGAACCTGTCTCCAAAACGCCTCCCATTTATAGGAATACCTGGATCATGGCACTCATTCTGACCAAAGGCTAATAGAAAAATAGTAATAATACTAGTAATAACAACAACAACAATAATAATCAGAGTAATAATACTAATAACCATCACCCCCCCTCTAAACTCTTTTTTTTTTTGAGGGGACAATAACCTTTTGTAATATAATAATACATAATACAGCATAACTGACAGTATAGAAAATACTTCAATAAAAAGTCAACTTTTTTTTTTTTGAGGGGACAATAACCTTTCAATTGTAATATAATAATACATAATACAGCATAACTGACAGTATAGAAAATACTTCAATAAAAAGTCAACTTTAAATCCAATGACATTCACACAGATGCAACATAGTTCAAATTCAGAAACTTTTCAGTTATGTGTGGCTTAGATACACGAGAACACTTTGCCTAAGTTTCCCTCTGTAGAAAGTCCAGCTGTTTGCCATAATCAGAAGTTTCACATTACAGCTAATCTGACAGAAATACAGGCTACTATTAAAAAACTATAGCCACTATCAGACAGAGCAACCTCCCAGTGAGATGCTCAGAGCAGTCTATCGCCGTCTCATGGGGAGGCAACACAGGGTGCAACCCACACCTCCATGTGCACGTGTGACCTCGTGGGGGATGTTGTCATCAGTACGTGGATCAGTGAGTTGCAGAGAGCAGCCGTGCGGCTGCATGTAAAGCTAGGGGACCTCTGTGCCCTTCAGGAGGTGTGTGCAAGTAAGGGAATCCACTTCAAGGAAAAGAGGTGAGTGCTTGTAACTCATACGTCCTGTGGGGGAAGGTGTGTATGTAAATCTTGGTAGGGCAGAATGAGGATTAACCAGAGCAGAAAGGTATTTACAAATTTCTATGTTTTAAGAGTCACGTGTGGTGTCCCCAGTGCTCAGTACTGGGGCTAATTTAATGTCTTTACGAATGATCGGGATGAGAGGATCGAATGCACCCTTAGTCAGTTTGAAGATAATACAAGGCTGGGCAGAAATGTTGATCTGCTGGAGGACAGGAAGGCTCTACAGAGGGATCTGGACAGGCTGGATCGATGGGCCGAGACCAATTGTATGAGGTTTAACAAGGCTCAGTGTGGGGTCCTGCCCTTGGGTCACAACAACCCCATGCAACGCTACAGGCTTGGGGAAGAGTGGCTGGAAAGCTGCCCAGCGCAAAAAGACCTGGGGGTGTTGGTCAACAGCCAGCTGAATGTGAGCCGGCAGTGTGCCCAGGTGGCCAAGAAGGCCAATGGCATCCTGGCCTGTATCAGGAATGGTGTGGCCAGCAGGACCAGGGCAGTGATCGTCCCCCTGTACTGGGCACTGGTGAGGCCGCACCTCGAGTGCTGTGTTCAGTTTTGGGCTCCTCGCTACAAGAAAGACCTTGAGGTGCTGGAGCGAGTCCAGAGAAGGGCAACGAAGGTGGGGAAGGGTCTGGAGCACAAGTCTGATGGGGAGCGGCTGAGGGAGCTGGGGGTGTTTGGTCTGGAGAAGAGGAGGCTGAGGGGAGATCTTACCACTCAATGAGGTTGTGGTGAGGTGGGTCTTGGTCCCAAGTTACTTCCCAAGTAACAAGTGAGAGGACAAGAGGAAATGGTCTCAAGTTGCACTAGGGGAGGTTTAGGCTGGATATTAGGAAAAATTTCTTCACAGAGAGGGTTGTCAAGCATTGGAACAGGCTGCCCAGGGAAGCGGTGGAGTCACCATCCCTGGAGGTATTTAAAAGATGTGTAGATGCTACGCACAGAGACATGGTTTAGTGGCGGGCTTCGCGGTGGTTAATGGTTGGACTTGATGATCTTAAAGGTCTTTTTCAACCTAAACGATTCTATGATTCTAAGATAAACCAGGCAGCATAAGGAGGTACCAAGTGTGGTCATGGCACCAAGCCTGTCAGAGTTCAAGGAGTGTCTGGTTGATGCTCTTAGTCATGTGGTTTAGTTTTAGGCAGTCCTGCGAGGAGCAAGGAGTTGGACTCAATGATCCTTATGGGTCTCTTCTAACTTGAGATATTCTATGATTCTAAGATTTTGCAAGTGTCTAACATTGTGGTTTTTCTGTAGAATTGCTGATGTTGATTCTGAATCTACAGTTCACTGATCGTCAGTTATGTTTCATTAAGAAATCAATAAACTCATTTGATCCTGATTTGTTTTAAACCACAAGTGGAACACTTTTTCCCTGCAACACACAGGAGGTCCAGAAGTATTAGCACTTTAGCTGAACTTAAACTAAGCATTTCCTACGAACAGGAAGGATTCATAAATCAGGGACACTCCCATGTGTCATCTCAGTTTCCCACTATGGAGGCATAGGTACCTTTAGATAATTCTAGCACATAAGACATGCATCAAGCTCAGCAGTAATACCTACTCTAATTAGAAAAGTGTGGTGGAAAGCTCTTTTGCATAACACCTAGGTGAGCAGGTCTCTTAGGGAGTTTGATCCATGAGTATTATATTCCTGACTGCATAATTCTCCAGTTTCAAATAGAAACAGTAAAGATTGTCCTTATTACAGTCTGACTTTCGGTAGAATATCATGCAGAAAAAGGGATCTGAATTATCTCACAGAAGTAGACCTAGAATTCAGGCCTCACTTTTTCTGGTAAATATTTTAATCTCTACAGCCTTAGTTAAGGTGAGGATCTTCTTTTTCTCTTCCTGCCACTTTTCAAAGGACAATACTTATCCCTCTCTCTGAAAGCAAAGGAACAACTTAGGCATCTAAGATTTAAAAAGGCTTGCAATCCATGAATTCCAGTTTTATGTGGGGCATCTTTCTAAATAATGCAAGGAAACACCTTGGCCCTGAAAAAACACTGTTAACTGATAATCTTAATTGACAGAAGATAGGAAGAGTGTGAGATGTGACAAAGACAACTTCATTGTCAATTAATTTCTTCTATAACTTTAGAAGATAATTTCTTCAACTGAAAAGATAATCTCCACATAAGAAACGTCTTAGAGTGACTAATAAAACTTCTAGGATAGTTAGCAGTCTATGGCAAATGTAATGATGTTTTCTACATGATGATGATGTTACTAGAGTTTTCAATTGAGAATACTGTTGAATAATATCCTTTTGCATAAACAAAACAACAGATGGCTATCTGTAGCAAGGTATTTTTTAGCCTGGTTTCCCAAAAGGGAAAGACTTGTGCTTTCCGTAGCGCGCTCTAGGTATGTGACTGCTAGGTCCACATTTAATGGCTTTTGAAGGTGTTGATCAGTTGCAACTGAATTTTGTACATTTGAGAATGGCATTCTCAAAGATATTATGTTCTTACAATTCTTAAAGAAACTGTAGCTGGAGAGAAGAATGATTCTTAAATTAGTGCACTCCTATAGGAAAGACTTCTGCATGAGATCAGCTATGTTCTTAGGCACTAGAAAAAACACAGATAGTAACTACTATGTGTATCCCAAAAAAGAGATCTATATTCTTAGATACCACACCATCTAACTGGAAGAGAAAATGCAAAAGCAAAGCAGGTTTTCAGAGCCATGCATTTGCAATGCTACTCTAGTTGCTTTTTACACGCCTATACTTTTCAGATGAACAACTCCATATTTGGAGCTTAACATCTTTGTGAACTTACTCCTGCTGGTTCCATTGAGATGTATATTAAATCACTTCCACTGGTTGCTTTGATCTGAATGATCTGGGCTTTAGTTATACGCTGTGCATTTAGGCAGTATCAACCAAAAAAGCCCTTAAATAACGAAGGGAATTCCTCAGCACTACCACCAATAAAATAAAGAAATTATAAAGATTCAGATAAGCTAATGAATATCAGGAAGATAGCTGAGAGCAGTGCAAGTATGCAAGCTTTACAACTTACTTCTGTATTATAAATAAAAACATGTTCTATTTTTCATTATTATGAAGAAAGACAGATTGATTTTAAGACTAGGTAAAAAATAAAAGCAGAGGTTCTTACTTGTGTAAGTGATATTAAATCCTCTTCCAGTGGTAGAGTGATCCGACTGAAATTCAAGTCTTACTATGTGCCCACTGCTAGCCAACTGAGAAGGGACCTCATTGCCAGAAAAAGTGCCAAGAGGTGGTAAATCTGAAATCCCATCATCTTTCACTGTAAGGTAGTCAAATTGAGGTTCTACATCAAAGTCGTTGAAAATCAGATGGATTCTGCTTCCTGGCTCTGAGATAATTAACCAAACACAGTTCATATTGTTCCCATACTCCTCAGGATAGTTCGGAGAAAGAATAATTCCAGACGGTGTTGTGAAGTTGAAGAAACATGAGACTAAAGAAAACAACAGTAGATTCTCAAAACAATATCCACAAACATTATAAATGCTTCTCTTTATATTTTTTATTCTAGTGGAAAAGGACGCTTTTGAAGCCTGGATGTCAATAGTACATGTGCAACCTGGAAAAGTTTAAGACTGTCAGAACATTTCTCCAACATAACATGTCAGCCTTGCATGTTTTTACTTCCCCAGGTGAGGCTAAGTGACCGCACCAGGGCCTGCAAGAGAGTATTAGAAGCATGCAGAGAATGCCAAAGAAAGCAAAATAATGCCTGATGTGTCAGAATTTGGAAAAATTGACAGATTTGTTCTGAAATGAAAATGCAACCTCCAATTTTAAATGTGATTTTTTTCTAAAATGAGTATGTTTGAAAATGTATTTAGCAATCCTAAAAATCAAACACAAGAGCTATTTTTGTCTATAGTACACAAAGTTTATGCTGATGCAAATAAGAGTAGAAATTTAGATGAACCTCGATCAAGAACTCTTAAAGAGTATGTAGTACAAACTTATTTTACCCCTACTTTCCCTTCGATAGCACAGGACATTTAAACAAAAACAATTCCTAGCTCTCCTCCTTTTTCATTCCTTTGGGCCAATTTTCATCAAAACAATTCCCATCTGATTTCAGAGTCACCAGCTTGCGGCTGGTACTTTAGTGGGAAGCACAGTACATTCAGAAAGAGGAAGGCTCACTGCGTATTAACTAACACAAAGGATAACCGTTACTCAGCTCTTCAAATGTGTCAAACTGAACTCAGTGTTTGTAAATAGATGTAGTAAGTTTAGGTTCCATTATCTTTCATTGGGCATGTGCACACCAAATAGTGAGGCACAGTAAAATATCCCACGCTATTGCCAACCGTAACTAATATATCAACCCAATGCAACACAGCACCACGAAGAAACGCAACTTCTGTCTTCAAAGGGAATTGCAGCCGCACTGTCTCTGTGCCCAGGCCTTACATGCTTAGACATATTTCAGCATTGCATAGGCATAGAGACTTTTCCAGTCCACAGCAAGCTTACCCATCCTCCTAAGTCCTGTACCAACGCAGCTGCAAAATACATATATGTCCAAGCAGAACTGGACACCTCACTAAGGTTGTTCTCAAAATCCAGTACTGATTTATAAGACTATAGGAAAAGGTAATGCGGTCTGGAGAAGTGAAGTGCCTAATATACCTGTGTACGAGACTGACTTACTCTATTTCACCATAGAACAAGAAGAAAAAAGAGAAGTAAAACAAACCCCAAACCCTCTATTTAAACCCATCTACAAGCTTAACTACAAGTATATTTTTATCTTTTAAAACAAAATTCAAAACTAATGATCTTACCTACCCTTTTTCCATGTTGGATATCTTTATATTCCTTATATTCATTTTTATGCTTTATTAGGATATAAAAAAGCCCCAAAACCCAATCTTTTCTTAAGTGGATCTGTAGACTGCTTTGCAATGCCAGAATCAACGTGTATGTGCCACAGAGTCCTTTTGAACACTTATGTGCTATTAGGAATTGCTCATTTAGAGTCTAATTCGACACACATACACATTAAGAGTGTTAAAAAGTTTGATTAAATATAAAACAAGGAGAAAGAACATTCTAAAACAGTCCTATGTGATGTTCCCCATAAATGAGCTACTATTGAGCCAACTAAAAAAAAAACTGCGTGACTGAAAGTCTTCAAGGTCTCTTGAAACTTTTTCCTGCCGGTTAGTCACAAATGCTAAGAAAGGCAAGAGGCTAAGGTCAGAAAATAATACAGAACAAAAAATAAAATTCTTACAAACACAGCTGGGTTTGTTGCCAGACCACTGGTTGTTTTGTTGACATGTAATCGTTCTCTCGCCCACCAGTTCAAAAGCTGCTTGACATTCAAAGGTAAGTGTGTCTCCATGCAGAAAACTGCTGCCAGTCCTTTTTCCATATGACGGGATTCCAGGGTCTCCACAACCTCCTTTCTCAATTTCTGAATATCAGAAAATTCAAACACAATAATAAGGAAAATGTAATTGCAAACAATTTATATGGCAGTATCAGAAATGCTTTCAAAGTATTTGGCATTATGCCTTAAACTAATATTTACAGCTGAAAACGAACTAGAGGTAAATGCTGTAAAACCACCTCTAAGATGACCTAGGATCTAAAGTCTTTTCACAAGCTAATAGCTTCCATACCTGCACTGCTGAAGATAAAAAAATACTCATGTTTAACAGCACGGCTGCACTGAATTACAGCATGTTTGAAGGTAAAATCATAAAGCCATAGTCTCCATTCTAACCAAGGAGACATATGAGGTGTAGATTCTATTTCTGGTAATGAAGTACGAGCAATAAAGAATCAATCTTAACTCTCACATCTGCAATTCCATTTATAAGGCTATTAGCAATACAATTAAAAGTATACAATTTACTGATAGCATCAATGAATTTCATTTTAAGCACTAAAATATAATAAAAGCAAAACTGAGGAATTATTTCTTAATCTCATACTTCAAATTAGAAGCACATTTTTCCCAGCTGCATTCAGCTATGCTGAAAAGAGATTAACATTTTGGATTATACCTCCCAGATATTCTCTAGGAAATCTGCTATTTAAGTAGATATTGAATGTACATATACAAGATAAGAATATAAAAACCTCAAGTCTTATGAAATTTATGTTTAACAAGAATATTAGGAAAGGAAATGTAAATGTTAATTGCCTGTGATAGAAATGCTGAATCATCTTACAAATTACTATACACATGGCTGTCCATCAAAAACGAAGGCTCCATTTCTTTGCCATTAAATTTAAAGCAGTTTTTAAATTAATTTCCATTTGAGCAGCAAAAATAACAACAAAGCAGTTCTGGTTCTGTAAACTGTGTGGCTACATCTGTAGTAAAATGATGTAAAACCCATTCAAATGAAATTAGTGATAAAATTCTTGTTATTTAAAAGTTTCTCAGTTCAATCCAGGGTATGAAATCTGAAACATTCAAGATAAGAATATTTAACTCACCGAATAGTATTAAATATTAATATAATTTAACACCATTAGAAATGTCTGCTGTCATATATTGTTAAATCTACTGAAGTTAAATCCTAGCAGAAGTGTATATCTTGACACGCTAACTCCAACAGAAATTTTAAGATGCAGGATGACATTATTACGATATATGAAGTCAAATCCACTATGTTCACACCCTTAAAGCAGTTGTGAGCAGATTGTTGACAAGCATGTTCCGAAAGGTATGCTGCGTATTTCATAAAAGAACAGGTTACAAATCAGAATAAAAAGAGGCATACATTATTTTTCTTGGTAATCTTAAAATCAAACTTTGAAGAGAAAATTAGAAGTAACTATTCTATCTGTGAATTCAAAGTAGTTCCAGAGTCAGATGTTTTATCTAAATAATTTCTCTTACCAGAAAGCTAGAATGTGTCAAATGAATGAAAATATCTCCCAAAAAGTCTAGGACACAAACATAATAAAGCACCAGTAGAGGAGTATCATAAATAATATTTATAAATAAAGATTAAACATTATATATATTTACAAACGCTTTAATGTAGTTTTGCCTGCCTGCTCCTATTGAGACATCGATTCCTACTGCCACAGTGGAGCAATGCAAACCTGTGCGCTCCCACCTATCCACAGCACCACATCCTGCATCAAAATGTAGGGAGCTACAGAAAATCAGAACCCACATTTTAATCGCATTTTAAAGGTTCATCTCCTCCACTGATAGCAGAGCTGTATCTAATCCAACATGTGAGAACCACCATAAACACTCTTTTCAAAAAAACCTGTTGTGTCTCGAAGATCAGGGCAATACTGTCTTGGGCAGGACTGTCAGGAGGCAAACCACCTGCAAGTTTTTGCAAAGGCATTGCTGAAGATTTAGCTCTTAAAAGAAAGCAACAGGTGTTTCTTTCCATGGTCTACAAAGGAAGTATCAAAATATTTTTAATTAATGAATTTACTGAAGTAGAAGACAGATGAGGATGCTTTCTAACTCTCAGGAGATACACCAAGCCCTAGGAGAGGGGTATGGATCAGTGAACCAAAACTTTTAACAGAAATTACCATGAATTAAGCTTTCTGGCAGGCTGAAAATTCCTCTTTTGTAGGAAACTAGTATAGTATGTCTTTAGTCAGAACCAAGCTCTTACTGAGGAAAGCAAATATATAGGATAAACTTTGGAGACTAAGCAAATACTTTGTGTTTCTTGATATATCACCCTTCATCCAAGAATGCCCAGTTTTACTTGGGGTAGAGATATAATTTGGATTTTTAAGTATCTGACTTGCAAGCACAAACAAGCAGTTAAAAACATAAAACCTAATTTCAAGTCAAACTGTTTTTTAAACACTTTTATTCTTTGGAAAAATAAAGGTTTAATAAAGTCTGTCTCAAAAAAATATTTTAATGATGCATTTTAGGTTCTCTCAAAATACATGAGAAAGAATTTTTAAATCAAATTATTTTACATTGAAAAGCCAAATAACTCATTACAATGGCAAAATGAAATGTATTAATTTTATTTCGATTTCAGCTTTCAGGGTGTGTGCTTGTTTGTCTAACATAAAAACAATTCAGCAATTGTCACAAACATATAGAACACTTCTGAGGATGTCTTATTTGCATTTTGACAAAGAAAAACTTGAAAAACTCCATCCAGCTCTAGAAATCTACATCTTCACAAACCCTGAAGTGAAGACTATCCTCAACAGAAAATGTACTCTAGTCACAACCAAGTTATTCAGGTTGACAGAAAGCACCCCTTTAATTTCAATGGATAGCATCCACTTCCATCTTCAAGTTTCGCCTAAATTTCCTGATGTGAAGATTTACTGTAACATGCACATCATATCATTCTTATATTACCTTACAGATGTTACTATCAATACCACAATTTCAGATCAATTAATATTCTACCAATTAATTTTCTAGTGAGATAAAAATCTGTTTTTTCACACCACAGAATCAAAAAGAACATCCAAGTTAGGTACTTTAACAACTTTCCATGCACTTTTTCAGTTCAACATCTCCCTTTGCTCTTGTATTACAATTAATTAATGCATGCATTAGACAATTTCCTTCTAAAATATCTGAAAAATAACAAAACTGCAAAAAGCTGTGTCTTAGCTGACTGAATTTCTCACAGATAGACTGATTGCAGGTCTGTAGTGGTTAAGATGACAAAACTTCCCGTCCCCATAAAAAGATAAAAACTTTTAGTAGTTGTCTCAGTTATAATGTCCAAATTTTAAAAGTTTTTATTAAAGTATTGTAAAATATAAAACCATATAAAAATTCTGTCAGCACCAGAACACAATATTAAATATTCACTTTCTTAGTATTCAGGAAATGATAAGGGAATGACAGAACAAAGCAGATTAAGTCAGGTGTCAGACTGTCCATACATTTCTCTTTAGTAAAGACCTAGATTTCCGTCACATGTATTAATGACAGACCAAAACTTAGGGAAGACAGAGAAGGTCAAATACAAAGTTTTGTATTTGTACATAAAGAATACTATTTGTTTATAACTAGATCTAGATTAGTATAGGTATATAATGATTCCCCAACATTTTCCTGTCCTCTGGGATTTAACACAGCTTTTTATTTCATCGTCTCTTCTGGTACCTGTCCAGCTTCCACTGATCTGATCAGAGAATAATTTTTTTAAATGTCTAAATTCAGTTGATGTACATTGTGCCTATCACTTCAACACATGCACCAATTATTCTGCTTCAGAAATTGCAAAGATGCTATATATCTGTTTGCCAAAAGGACAACATTCTTCTGACCAGTCCGTTGGAGCTATGTTGAGCTCTTAGAGAAATCCTAGGGGACCAAAAAGGTTCTTAAAATGAGAAATATGAAAATAAAAGCTATGCTAACCTATTTAAAGCGTGGCAATAAAAACCCTATTCCTTTAGGATTATTCTGTGTAATCATTCAATGTTGGAATTCTTTTGATCTGAGTCCTTGAAGCTGGGTAAACTTCATGAAGTTTGTAAATAAGCTCTCAAGCTCAAATTTAAACATCAGCTTCCTCTGGTTATCAAAATATTATCATTGATCTTATTCAATTGTTTCTGGCTTTCATGTACTCTCTTTCAGTAGCCTGGGGAAAGAGACTTTTCATCTTGTTTGTAAACTAGAAATATTTACTCAGTTTCAGGGAATATTCGCTCTCTAATCTTGGAAGAATGACAAGATTAGATTTCTGCCTAGAAGATCATATCCCTCTGAATTTAATCAAAGACATTTCTGTTGCTGTGTTTTCTTTCAAAGGAAGAAATATGGCACTTCTAAAGTGATAGTAAGCATCTAAATAAGCCTTACGACTCTCATTTGAAATGCGTCACATTGCAATTCAAGTCTTTTTGATGAAAAGGCTTTGCATTACTTTGACTCAGGTATCTGAAATATATAATAAAATACTTCATCGATTATAACATTTGGCACTCTTGAGTTTATTAGTTGTAGTAGTAATTTACCTTTTTTCTCCTTTTTACTAGATTACAAATACACAGGTAAAACGGAATTCTTAATGCCACTATGTTTTCATTCACGCTATCAAGTCAAGCTGAGATGATTAGTGAATCATCATCAAATCACTAAATCTGTAGCTAGATACAACTTTTACCAGTAAAGCATTAATAATATCCTCACACTTTAGTAAGTCAGATGTATAAATAGAATTTAAATTAAGTAAGTGTTTTAAACACAAGTGGGTTACACAACAATCCACTGTTTTAAAGAAGAAATACTTCAATAAACTTCAGTAGTTGAAGGTTGATCAGAAAGTTGAAGTCAATACCTCTAAAACCTAAAATCATGAATTTGACAATACTTCATAATTATCATCTTAGCTATAGCCAAGATAGGTTAAGGGAAGCTAAGAAGTGACATGGATAGACATTTAAAAAAAAAGAAAAGAGACTGGAAGTTTATTTCTGTGTCAGAGAGGACCATTTCAGTTTAACATCTAAACTCTTATACGACAGTCCACAGAAATTCATGTTTTAAATACAAGAAAGCTGACAATTTAATTTATTTCCTCTTATTCCTCGTACCTCCCTGCGTTGACAGTCATAATACCTGACACAGTGGAATCTGATTTAAAAACACAACTGGAGAAACCCTTATACAGAGGCAAACCCTTATACAGAGAGAAGGGGTAGAGAGATACGCTCAGGACTGCAGAGGAGGGCATAAGTAAAAGAATGATGTAATATATATGATTCCTGCAAAGGAACATGGGACTAACTACTGAAAGAGAAAATAATAAATCAAAACTAATAGAAAAAAATATTTTAGATAGCACATAATTGGACTGTAAAAGTGGCTCTTAAAGCTAAAATGAGGTTGGCCTAAAGCTAAAAACAGGGTGGCCTTACATGATGACTTTATAGATGATCAGAATTTCATCATTATTCCAGTAAATTCCTTCAAAGAAATTTTACAGTACAATTTATTATCAGTCTCCAACTATAAAAAGAGAAGGCCTCCTTCACAGATCATATAGTTCCCAGCAGCATCCTAAGAGATTCTCACAATTTCTCTGAAATGTTTTGTCCTTGCTGTTATCAGAAAGGCCATAGATCATATCCAGGAGATTAATTTTTGTTGCTTCTACCTTATTGCATTCTGTATCAATATTAAAAAACAAACATGATCTTAGAATCAGATGGAAAACCAACATGAAAATCTTTTATAGAAAGTCCATTTAAGCTAACAGTTCACTATCATAGCATATGGATGGCTTGTTGGTAATAATATCACATTGTGTCAAATTGTATCTTATAACATAAAAACCCTTGAAAGTAATAAAACAATTTGAGAAAAAAAAATTCAAACCTTTTTGACAAATATATTATTTAAGTTTAATATTTACTGTGCACTTAAATATTCCATAACATAATGCAGAAAAATAAAATGTTGCTTTGTTTACAATCAATTTTTCACGTCCGGGGTAGATGCAGACCAAATCTGAACAGGGATGAGGAAGAAGCTTTCTGTTACTTGTTGTAGGAAAGTTTATGATACCAACTAACCAACTGATGAAACAGCAGATGAAATTCATTATCAATAATGTGGAAAATTAATCTGGAAAAAAATTATTATGAGCTTGCAGGCACAATCACAGGCTCTGACTTGACAGTGACCACTCAGGAACAAGAACTCTGGTATATTAAAAATAATTCTATGAAACTGTAAGCTATTGAAAATGTTAAGCATTGCTAGGAAAGGAACAGTGAACAAAACAGAAAATAGTATTCTGACATCACACAAAACCCTATGTCATTTGCACATTGAATATATTGTATGCAGTTCCGCTCCTCCATACAAAAAAAGGATACATTAGAACTAGGGAAGGAAAGCAAAAGACCAAAGTTACTGTTTCTGAGAAACTGAAAAATTAAATACTCTCTTTTGGGGGAAGGTGAAATATATGTGTTCAAAAAGTGATTGAACAAATACATTGAAGAAAATCCTATTGAGAGACAAAGAGGAAGGACCTGAGTTATGGGTCACTGCAAACAGGGAAAGTATTCTGGGATTATCTCTGTCTCTTGATTTATCACTGTACACCTCACCATCTTCTCCTTAAACACTCATTATTGTCTAGGATCAACATGCTATGGGCTTTCGGTCTCACTGCAGATTTTCATTCTAGCGTTTTGTGATAAGGAACGTCATATTGTTCAAACTGCAGAGTTCATGTTTCTTTACTAACAGGAAGTGTAGAGCCTGTCTACAAAAGGCTGAGCAGTACCCTGGACAAAGGTTAGCCCAAAGATATCCCATGGAACGCAACTGAGTGTGTTATGGTCAAAAATAGGAAGTACGGCAAAAAGCAAGGGCAGCTGCCTCAGAAATGTTCAGAGTAACATCAGGATGAATCTTATGAAAAGGTGAACCATGGAATGACGCAAATGACAATAAACAAGCTTGCGGAAAGTCATTAACTGTAAGAGAAAGAAAAATAGCTAGCAGGAAAGGAGAACGAACACCTTCTTCTCACTTCCAGAAAAGAAAAATCATAGCTAGATAACAAAAGTTTAAATAAAATTAAGTAAAGAGCAGGATAGGAAAAGAACAGGTTAAGGATTATTTAGAAAACGTAGATATATTCAAAGGAACAGGGCCTAATTAAATTCACATTAAAGTACTTAAACTGAAGCAGTCTATGAACTATTAGCAATTAGCTTCAAGAACTTATGGAGGACAAGGCAGGTCCCAGCTGACTGGACAAAGTCACATGTAACAACTGTCCCAAAAACTGGAGAAAAGAGGACCCAAGGAATTACACAAACGCATGTGTATATAATCTGTCCCCTCAAACTGGGAAAGTCATATGCTTTATTTGCCTTTAGAACAGAATATCCTTGAACATCTTTACCTAAAATTATCTTAAGTCCTGGCAAGGAAGACATGATAGTTGACTAAAGAAGAATAAACATGCTACCAATATTTTAAAAGTGCAAGCAAGTTGACCTGTGTAATTATAGGATTGTAAAGGTAACACTGATCCTAAGCAAAGTAATGGAACAGTCAACACGGAAGTCTATTTCTAAAGGGTTAAAAGATGAAAATATAATTAACACTAGTTAACATGGGTTTATGGGCAATTGGTCATGTAATACAAACAACATGGGTTTTAGATTATAAACTTGGTTGACACAATGTATTTGGACTTCTTTAACCATTTAAATTGGCAACACATGACATCCTAATTAAGAATTGGCATCACGGAAAATCAATTTAGCACATACTAAATGGATTAAAATTATATAATGATAGTATCTCAAAGCATAAACGTGAATAAAGAATTATCATTAGGCAATAGAACTGCTTCAACTAGCTTAGCACATACTTCTTTTAGCCCAGTCCTAACAATTTGTTACACAAACAATATCACAGAAAAACAGTTAACCGATAGTGGCCATACTATTTTCAAGATGCTGTAGCTCTGTGACATATATTGTAGGTATGTATGTCTTCTTGTGCATATGTACCCACATAGGCACTGCTTTTTCTCATACTTTTCAAAGGAAAAAGCAAACATCAGTATTTGAAGCCTATGGCAGCTAAGAATTTTGTAAAATAAAATTAAAGTTAGATGAGGGGACCTTATTTTCCCTGAGTATCCAATTCTGTACCTTACAATGAGTGCTCCTCCTGTTTAAAGACCAGGAGTGGTAAGTCCAGTTTCATTGAACAAAATGGAAGATTCAAAGAGATGTCACGCGTGGGATGTGTTGGAGCTTCAAGATCAGTATGCGTCTAAAGGAGGTTATAGAAGCAGCAAGTGCTCTAATGAAAAACGGTACCTTTGGAAGCTATCCATGGATACGGGTGAAGGGGGAGAAAAATGCCTTGATAGTATTTGAAATAGGAAAGGTGATTACACTGCAACTGAATGTACTAATAGTAGTGCCGCGTGGACTTCCGAATAACTTAATTTTACTTTATTCTATTTCAGTAAAGAAGCAAGAAGGAGGCAGTGTTGCTCTAAAAACATTCTGAAGGGGGGGAGGGAGAAGAAGAAAAAAAAGAGAAAGCATCTTTAGGCCCTATGCTCCTATATTCTATCCTTGCAGGATAAATCCTGCCCTCCAGGGTTGGACTCAGTCCAGTAACTTTTAGTGTTCTTTGGGGACGCACAATTTCCACTGAGATCTCCAAGAAAAAATTTCTCTCTTTGATTAATTTTGAGACTTTATTTCATGTGCCCCCCTTCTGTCTACAAAGGCCTTCCTGTTATTCTTATCTATTACCATTTTTTTGCTGTGCCTCGTTCCTTCTTCGCTCCTGTCCTCTCGGCCACCAGAGAGTCCTGGATCATGCTTAAGACACACTTTCCTTCTCTTTCCAAAGACGTTAACCTGGCCAAGGCTTTACCAACAAGGACAAGGCACACAAGACCTTTTCCTCCCTAACACAACACACTTGCTGAGGAACCTAACATAAAACTACCCTGCAGACAAATAAAAGAAGCCTCACAGCTTAGAATTCACTAAGATATTCCATATAACCATACAAAACCAGTGCATATCTACATGTACATGTAAATATTTTGTTGGGATAGTATACATACAAGAAAACAAATAGATGAATGAACGAAATGAATGTGTTCTTTTCAGTAAGAGTAATTAAACAACTGAAATTTGACGAAAGCATGTTACAGAGTCTTCATGGGCATTAGCCATCTATTTGACTTTGCATGGATAGACCAGGATTCTTAATTGGAAAATTCCATTCAACATCTTGTTTTTCCACTTTCACACCCAGAAGAAAAAAGAAGGAGGATAGGTTGGGTTATGCTGGGGATTTAAAAATGTGATTTTTTGGTGAAAAAAATCCTCCCTGTGAATATTGCTCGTCTGTGGAGGTTCACTGCAGATACCTAAAAGCCCCAGCAAATCGCTACAAGAAAGTCCTGTGTCTGTTACAATTATGTATAGTCAAGCTTACCTATGGCTTCCATAGAGTAACCGGGGTACATGTAAAATACTTCACCTGTTCATTACAAAGATATTTACCTAAAACCAAAAATAAATGACTTTAAAGCATTTGACAAGTGAAGTGCTACTAACATTACGCCTGTTGTTTTGATTTGGTGTGGGTTTTGTTGTTTGGTTTTTTTTTGTATTTCCTTTATGTTTCCATGCACACTGGAAAATACTATGATCTTACATGATGTGTGTCCAAACAGTAAAACCGTTATCTCTACTTGTTCTATCCTGTCATTTAGACCAACTGGAGCATCAATTTTACAGTTTCCAAATTATTACAGCCATTAGTGAAACTCAGAATTTAATTTTAAATGCTGCAGTGAACTAGCAACTAAAGACAAGAATCTAAAGACCAGATCCCAAAGAACGCTTATTCTGACAGTTACCTTCAGGGTGCAAAACCGCCATGCAACACAGGTCTTGAGTTCTTGAGAAAGTTGTGTTATTTCTACACACATTTACAATTTGATGCAATGTGTATATATACAGGAATGGTAGCCTGACTATTAACAACTTCCAGCTTGGAAAGAAAAGTTCTAGATGTGTGCTATGGTCATGCCCACCATGCTTTCCTGATTACATTTCACCCTGAATAGAGATGATATGTGTTGCTCTGAATAACACTACTCTGCGTAGCTTTAGTCAAAGTGATTTATTCCAATCAAATTAAAAAAAAAAAAAAGAAGAGAATCTTTCTATGTCTTCTAATATGAAGCTCACAGCCCTGTGCAGGGGGAGGGATGTGACCCAAAAAGATTTATTCTATAACATGAGTGAATGGCAACGGTCGCCACTCATTGCAACATCCTGAAATCTTGGATTTACACTGAGGGAGAAACTGAAAAGGACAATAGCATTTTGGTGTGGTTTTTTTTTTTTCCTCCAAATAGTGCAAGTAAAGGGGGGGGGAATGTAAATGTACATTTCTGTTGTTCTTACCAGGGTACACGTTCTGGTCAGAGCATGCCAGTACTCCATCCAAATGACTACACCATAGAGAAGCAAACAGATTAGGTATAAACAGCTTATTTTATGTAACTGAAAATCTTGGCAGATGAGAAGAGAATACCAACAAATACGTTCCACTCACTTTTCTTGAGCACAACGTAAGAATGAATGGCAATTTTTTTTAAAAGTGGAATGTTTTCTTTGACATCTAGTTCTTGCTAAAAGCCTTTAATACTCCTCCTCTTTTTTCTACATACTACTGTTAGCAAAACAGCACAAGAAGAACTTACTGGCACTGGTTCCAAGCAGTGGATTAGATTTTGAACCAAACTCACCTGTTTATGATAATGTTTGGAATTATCAGACCAACAAAGTTCAGCTGCAAGCTGAATAAGCTTGAGAAATGCAGCTCACCGAAACTCAGTAATCTTTTCTATAGCATACTAATACAACACAATAGAAACATTAACAGAAACAAGTTTTTTATTGTGTTCTATATAAAGGTGACTGTACAAAAACATTTTTTGCTAACTATTTCACGCAGAGGCCGTATAGACATCAGAAAATAAAGAGTGGCAACAAATGTATGACCTTGGAAACATCAAAGACAGTTAGACTGAAATGTGATAAGTGCTGCAGATGATAGGAAAAAATCCAAAAGGTTTGTATCTCTTTTTTTTTTTTTTTAAAGTATGTGAACTCTTAGTTCTGTGAGGAAGGCTATGCAAGTGCACACACACTAATACCACTCCCTGGCATTTAAACATACCCAAATATGCTCACTACCTGAGAGAAATGATCCTAACTTTGTTTTTCTTTGAAAAGAGAGGAAAAACACAGCAACAGGCATACCGAGAGACATCGACTGGAACCACTTTACATCTGTGTTTACAGGGAGTCATGTACTTCATTTAGTTTATATGTTACAACTGATGCTGCTAGAACAGCTGCAAAACATTCATTGTGTTATTGTGTGTTCTGACTACAATGATTTTGTTTTAAAGCAAGTAGTACTCTGCTTTCTAAAACTTCCTTAAGCACTAAGTCGTTCTTTGGTCACTGAAAGGAAAAATAAAGATCCTTTGAAAACACCATACTAATACCAAGCCTACAAGTGAATCGTAAAGGAACTGCTCTTTTAAAATATTTCCATGAAGGGTGCATAATCTCCTACCCAAGGAAGGATTGGCCATGGCTATGCTGCCCTGGAAAGGTCAGAGGAGAAGGGAAAGTACAAGACAGTAGAAGATTGGTCTGCAATTAAACAAAAAAATATTTTAAAATGCCATAAAATAATTTTTTAAAGCTGCAATATCATATTACTGAGCAAATCTGTGGGCAATGAAGGTCATTTGTACTGCTCTCCAAATTTCATTCCTTTCTGATGATATACCATGTTACTTACTGTATTAATATGATGTGTTTCACCTGCAGTCAGCACATACTATACGGCTTTATCTGCACAAATACCCCAGTTAATGTAGTTCATTACTCTTTGCACTTAGCAATCTTCACTGTACATGTTCTAGGAGCCGCGTTCAGAAAATACCAAGACTGCACATTTTAGAAGACCCATTTTCTAGTAAATGTCATTAATTCTTCACGATTAAAATAAAATGGAATAGTACTGTACACTCAGCAGTGTTTAGATTCAAGACAATGTGCAGCACACACAATACTAAATTAGGTATCATTATAGCTTTTTGTTAACTCAGCAATTTGCACATTTAAATAGACAGTCTAAATGGATCTTATTTTTATATACTACCATAGATACAGCAAATAAATGAAAAAAGTCTAAAAATTGTTCTTGACAATGTTTTGGATTACAAACTATTGTTTTTCTCAAGTTTCACGGTAACGTAACGATAAATCATTATTTCATCTTGAATAATAATAACTTGCATTAAATTGCTAATATCGCAAGAGAGCAATGTAAAAAAGGCTGCTCTGGAGGATACACTGACTTTGTACCAGGTGGAGGTGTTCGCATGTCAAATCAATTTCAGTCAAAGTGTGAAATTAATGTCTGTTTATGAGCTGAGTGGATAAATCACACAGCTGGTGAAAGGACTTGCAAAGAATAAAGTACTGAAGAATTTTGGAGCAACTGTTTAGTGAAATAAATCAATTCTTTACATAGGAACTTACTAATAGATATCTGTGTTTCTGAATGAAAATCTTCAGCTGTTGCTTAATATTTCCCACAGATCTTACTTCAGTAACAACTACCAGTATGAACTGTGTTTTTAATAATATTTGGGATTCAAATTTAATTGTCCATTTGAAATCATGTGACATTAGGAATTATTTCCATTTGGCTCTTGGTAGTCAACAAAGTGACATTCAAGAAATTCAATAAACGCTACAATGAAGGTAAAAATGATGCAGAAACTGTTTAATGACCCAAACCTTACTATACCTTTTATCTTCTCATGGTGAAACTATTCAAAAAAGTGTATGAATAGCCTCACCAAAATCCTAAAAGCTCCACTTGATTTTAATGAGATGGTAAGAATCTAGTTTAACTTAAAAAGATGGAAAAATGCACATGAACAAGAAACACTGTATTTTTTAAAATCTCAATAACAGCTAAAACAAATTTATTATATAAAAATATCATTAAGTGGGTTGTATTAAATTCCAGTACAGCATTTCTAAGACATCAGTTTTGTAAAAGAAGCTTACACACCATACTGGGAATTAGCAGTGGTGGAGGACGTCTACAGTGACCTGGACAATAATCATGCCTCCAAGGGTCTGGATGACATCCAGTGCAGGTGAAGGTTTCTATGGAGCACACCAATGTCATAAACCAGCACCCTGGTGATAAAGGACTGGGCAGACATCAAGGCACCAACTGCGTATAGACTGGCCTGCCAGCTCTAGCAATTCAAAGAGAATTTCTATTCCCCTTCCACTTTGACCCTGTGGGTGTGCGTCTTAACCATGGAAAGTCTGTCCCACCAGGTCCAGTCACTCGAAGAAAATGTGGAGAATCTCTCTCTCTCCTTGCCCCTACTGTGCTTAACCTACAACACACACACAAATATCCATAACTAGGAAAAGAAAGACAATTTCACGATAAAGTTAGACAAATTAATAATTTCAAAAACTTAGGAAACTAAACAACAAGTATTAATTAATCTGGGTATTAAAATAACACCATACATGTAGACTTATCATTGACTAAACAATATCTGAAAACATACCGTATGTTTTCACTGAGAAACACCAAAAGAAACATGAAGGCTTTAGAAAAAAGACAGCGCAGGGCTGTTCTTGAAAAAGGAAGAGTTGGTGCACTGTTCTCTCTCTTCCCACTGTGCCCTTGCTATACGAGTGTTCCCCTCCAAGGCTGTTCTTAGACCAGCCACTCTGCCGAAAGCTCTACCGCTAAATAAAGCGGGGACAAGGGTGAGCTTCAGCACTGGATCTCCAATTATCCATACTGCATAAGCTTTAGCATACCTCCTGGTGAGGCCTACCACACTCTCAGAGACACTGCATGGTCATGATTCGGGGGACAGCAAGCACCAGGGACCATTCCCAACAGACTGGATGGACAAGACTGCATCAAGGTTTTCGTCTCTGTATTCTACAAAGTCCTCCAGCAGCACCCCACAGGCTTTCTATCTTCAGACACACCTCACCACATCTCAAAGCATTCAGTATATATTCTCAGTTTCTTGCTACGAAAACAGGAATCGCGGCCTGCAATGTAGCATGCACATCGCTAGCACACTGAAATAACACCTCTTGCCCTACCACAAGACACATACATACAAATACACTCACACACACACACAATTTGTCTGCGGGTAAACAAGGCCTCTCCTTAGGGTCATGTTATGTGGCTGTATCCTCAGGGCAAGAACACAGCCCCTGGCCACATTTTATTTAGTAATACAAATGCAGTCTCAAGGTGGTTTCTGGGTTGCAGTAAGCTCCACCTTGTCTCTTTCTGGGTCATACGGAAAAAAATATATTGACAGTTCCCTTTTCCTGTAAGGAGTCACAGAATCATAGAATCATTTAGGTTGGAAAGGACCTTTTAAAATCATCGAGTCCAACCACAAACCTAGCACTGCCAAGTCTACCACTAGACCATGTCCTTAAGCTCCACCACCTACATGGCTTTTAAATACCTCCAGGGATGGGGACTCCACCACTTCCCTGGGCAGCCTGTTCCAATGCCTGACAACCCTTTCAGGGAAGAAATTCTTCCTAATATCCAATCTAAAAGGTCCCCAAGCCCTGCTGTGCTGTAAGGCTCTGTTCAGCCCTCTGCACTGCAGTGCTCTCTGAGCAGGTCCTCGTCTGCATTATAGAAGTTTGCCGTAGGAAGGGGTGCTCAGCGCAGGTGTTTTCTCCTCATTCTTACAAATGACTTTTGTTTCGTTTTTGAAGAAGTATCATTTACTAACATACAGCATACAGTTAACAAACAAGGTATCATCACAGTTTCCTAGATTATATCTCACAAAATTATAAAGTCAGAGCTAATTTTTAAAGTTTTCTTTTCCTCTTCATTTTTTGGTCAGGTGGTTACCCTACAATCCACCTTTTTTATCTGATATTGCTATGTTTGATTGTAATGTATCATCTTATAGAATAGATTTCTAATGATAAAAATATGCATGTTCTGTTTGTCAGCTGTGAAATTGGAAATATTACTGTTATGTATTAGTAAAGAGATTTACGACATTAAACAATACACAGGGTATTTTCGTCATCAAATAGAAAGTGGAAAAACACAGAACAAAAATGTTCTGTTATTAATAGGTAATGATTTACATTAGAGATATAAAACTAAGGTCAAAATATGAATTATAACTCATGCCAGAACATATTTGTGTTCAAATACAAATATGAATGCTACTAATTATCAAATTAATTGTTAAGACAATACAATAAAAATAGAACCTGGTTTCTAACTGTTTCTATTAGTCCTCTCAAAGCACTATTGTTATTTTAAGTATCGATCTGTTTACAAATAACACAACAAAATTACAAATAATTCCATTGAATGGAAAAATATTTTTTAAAGTGATGTCTATCAACAATATCATGTTTCTACTTTTCTTTCAAAAATTATTTCTCAAGCTTTTAAAATAATGCTAAAACCAATCTTTAAAGCTGGAGACAAAGTTTTCATAGGAGCTGGGTATATTTTTATGAAAAAGTGAGGAAAAAAAATCTTTTATCTGTGAATAAAATTTGGATGGACTTCAAGTCTACAAGCAGACAGTGACTATGCATAAATTTATATATGCAAATATACAAATATATGTATATATATCAATATTTATATTCATACGAATTTTGTTAAATAAAGCAACTACTCGACAATGTTAAGCTACCCACTTTGTCATTACTTGCTGATAATTAAATGAAAATGTCTCATTTCTTGCAGAACGGTTTCATCAGATGCAATACCCAAGAAAGCTGTCTTAATCGTGGCCTCACACTGTGATGCTCACAAGTCCACAGGAAGTATACTGCTGGAGATGCACGCATTTTTTATAATATTATAATTATTCTTTATTTATGAGGAGCTTATTTAGCGTGTTCTGTGTGCATTATTTTCAAATTTAGCAAAATTTCAATGAAAAGTTTTTTTAAACGTGGCATTTAGGAAGGATCACCAACTAAAGTGACAAGCTCTAGGCTTGTAAGTCAACCACACCAAAGGCCACGCAGAAGTACTCCTTCGGGAGTACCATTGTCCTCAGATTACTGGAGTTTAATCCTCCTGAGAGGATTTGTATTCTTCTTCTTGTGAAGAAGATTAAGTTGCAGTTATGAAGGGTCATGATGTCACTGAAGGAGAGTCCTTACATAGGGATTTAAGGTCGATTACTCAGCTAAATCTGTAGTTTAAATGTATTATACTTTGTTCATTTTAACTCTCCTGAGCATCTCCCTGCAGACATAACTTAAGAAACATTTTCAACGATAAGGCAAAAAAACCCATTCCCAGGGTTTCACCATTGGCTTTGATCAAAAGAACACCAGTTTTTATACCTGGGGGTATCTTAAAAACAAGAATATGTTCTTTATATATTATAACAATAAATAGAAGTTAAGTTAAATTACACTAAAGTTTTATGCAAAATGTACAGAATTAATTTCATAGTATGCAATGCATTCTAATAGACATACCAAAAACCACAACATGAAAAGTTCTGAGTGAATTTTAAGGTAAGAGAATATTCAAATCGTTTGAAATTAGATCAATATGTGAAATGCACTTCATATATCTATAAATGCATACATATATATTTTAAAAATTTTAAAAATGACTGCCATAAAGACTTCACTGGAAATAGGGTTTTGTGTACAGTGTCTTTTTAGGGTCAAACAAACCTGTTTCGTCAGCTTGTCATGAGGTTTAATATTTTTTTATTTATCAAATAACCCTATGCTGCTTCAGAAAAAGAACCAGTAGTATGCTGACACTATGCATGTATATACACAGAAAATCCCGTGACAGTCAAAGTCTGACTCTTCGATTATCTTCAATCATTTGCATCCTAAATACAATGTGTTTTATTTATTTTTTGAATTTTTGGTGGCTTCTTAGAAAAAAATACATTTTTTTTCCTACAGTTCTGCATAAGTATTTGCTTCAAGAAAAATGACAATAATATTGCCTTTTGCCTTACAGAAGCAAGTTTTTAGCAAGATTTTCAAAACAACACTTTATTTAGAGTTTACTGACTTCAGTGATAACATCACTTTTAACAGCTCATTCACACATTTCTTCAGAAGGATGTACTTGAGAAAACATCAATGTTGAATTTGTGGACCTTGTAGCGTTAGGTTAACAGTCGGACTCAAGGATCTTAAGGGTCATTTCCAGCCTAAATGATTCTATGATTCTATCAATACAGTCCAAGGTGTATCAGCCATCACATCATTTAAACAATTATTTCGTTACTGCTGTAAAAAGGATGGTTACTTAAAGTCACATAGACAGGAAAATAAAACAGACCAAGTCGCACCACTGGGGAGGCAATATGAAAGGCTGACTTATCACTCATTTAAAATCAAGTGTTTGATTTTTATAACCTGAGTGCAGGTGTCATGCATCAAAAGGCTTCAAAACTAAAGGGCAATATAATTCTCACGGCTTGATACTTCTAGTGAAATAATACAGAAAACGGTCACAAAAATCAAATCGTTTTATAAGAATTTATCATAGTATTGCTCAAAAGAAAACCTCATAAAATCTGTTATGTCTGTTGCTGACTAGCTGTGATGTATCTTTCTTCTGGACCATCATTTGCAGAAACTCTAAAAATGATGGAGGATGCTTAAGAATGCCAAGCAATCTCTCAGTTGTAGATTTTAACGAGACATTCTGAGTATTTCACCACTTTCAGAAATATGTAACGCAAATTAGTAAACTAGGATTCTTTTGGCTTCAAAGAGTGAAAGGACGATCTTCCTAGGTAATGTAGGCGGACAGCTAGGTTCATGGTGCATAGACTGTGGCATTTTCTATATTAAAAACAAGTACCAAAAAGACAGCAAAGAGAGAAAGTTTTAACTGGTAAAAAGCTATTGCAAATTTCCATTTACTTAAAATCATGAAGTTATTCTATCAAACTTTCAACTGAGCTATATCTGCTAAGATGCAAAGACTGTTATTTATGTTTCAAAATCTTAGATTCAACTCTGTTCAGTTCCTTTGCTGGGACCTTTTTCAGTGGAAGGAACAAAGTACAAACACACACCTGTCAGAAGTAAAAACCAAACACAACACCCCCCCAAGAGATCAGTTAATGCTTACACTTAATTCTCATCTACATCTTATTAGAATCTTATTACAAAATGCCAGTTTTATTTTTTTTTATTTGTTACTATTTAGTTTTTAAGAAAAATCATCAAATATTAATAATGGTTTTAAAAAATACAGCCACGGTAAACCTTTATTTAAAGTTTAATTAGAATCTGGAAATAACATTTATGTTAAAGTCAAACATACTGAATAATTAACCTGGATGAAAAGCTAAATAACATTTTACTTTTCAATAATACAATAAAAATGTCTGACCTGTTTCCTACATGGAATGTGTTTAATTATGATGGGAAATTACTTTCCAAAGAAGTTGGACTAGAAGAATAATACTCACTGGCTGAGCTAAAACTTAACAATTCTCTCTTATTCAGAGACAACATGTTATTGTTTCAATGTATAATATTTTTACGCAGAGAGGCAAACAAAGGCTTTCAACTCATGCTAAGTTTTAACTTGTTAAGTCAATTGCTGAAAAGATACGTATGCACAAATGCCGAATCAGTCACAGCCAGCTGCAATCTGCAGGGGAAGGGAGAGTGAAGCTTCCTAGCCACAGTCATGTCATGTAACTAAGAAAGAATACATGTGCTGTCTACTGGCTATACCTAACCAAATTTTAAATGTTGGGAGGGTGTACATTTTATTTTTCACTATTCAAATTCTGAAGTTTAAATAACGGAGCACATTAATAAAGATATTCCTCAATGAAATCAGAAAATTAAAAATGTACACAGATCTCAGGTCTGTAAACCACAGTGGTTTTAACATACCTGCTCTTTTCCAGCATACTGAGAAACTCCATTATCAGCACAAAAGAATGCATTACATTAGAGGTTATAGTGAAAGCAGCTAATACATTGCTTAAACAGTATAACTGAACAGCTATATGTTAATCTTTAAACTGATTGAGATGAATAACAGACATTGATTGTATGTCTGTGGAGCATAACTGAGCATAATGACACCGAGATCTGGTTGAAGACTCTGAAATACGCTCTTATAAAATAAAAATAGAAGCAGAGTTATGCAATTAATATAAAAATTAAAAAGGCATACAACATATTTACTTAAGAAATTTGTACTCAAACAATCTGGGCTTTTTGGGTTCGCTATTCTGTTAATTTAGAAGAGAGAAGAAGAGTTATGTGGTGTTACATACTTACTCCTTTTTATACTCTTCACTAAACCTCCGTTGTTTGCAATTGTTTAATAAAGGATAGTGGCATAGACAGAAATTTGATCTTACCCACTACAGCCTGCTAATATATAAATACGCAATATGTTCAACCAATTAAAGCATATCATCATGATGTTATGTTCCTCAAGTCCATGTGTATTTTCTATATGGAAAGTGGATTTGTCTGCCACCCCAATTGTTATACAAAACTCAAGCAAAGATATTCTCCACTATTAAAATTACTTTGAAACTGTTGCAGTCATTATCAGTAAGTCAGCATGCCTCTTTTCACTCTATTAGTAACCTACTGATGATATTTTTATTCCTTGAAAGAAAACTCAAGGATGTTGAAATTTAGAAATGCCTCCTGTAGGTTTACCTGAACAATATACTCTAAAAAGGTCAGATAAAAATATAGGAAAGCTTCCTTATCTGAAAATGATTGATAATAGGTTGTGCTGGGAATAAAGTGACTGACATTTGCCCGTCCACAAAACTAACCTGCACTGTATGGCACTACAGATTCACTCATACGATATTATGGTGAAACTCTTTGACAGCTCTCCACAGAACCAAACAGCTTTAACAGATTAAAATATTCACACAAAATATGAAGTATATGTATTGCCTGTCCTCCAAAAGCACACACTTGAATAATGTCTGAATTATAATACATAGGAATATAATATAAAAAGAAAATTTAACATACATAAAATAGATGAAAGAGAAAAGCTTACAGTAAAATAGGAAGCTCAATTTTTTCCTTGAATGACTTATGAGCTCTTTTCTTTCCAAACATTACGCTGTACATGATTTCCCTGAATGAATGTCTAATTGTGAGAGTCCTAAAAAAGCCTAATTCCATTAATTTCTTTCAGCACAGGTTTTATCAAATCTCCAAGCAGTAGCAAAGTTTTCTATCAATATCGACAGTGCAATGACATTTATAAGCTAGTAGTGTGTTTATAAAAAACTGCACCTATTTAAGGTTTACTAAGTACTATAGCTGTGTGCAAAAAGACAACTGACATTTATCTGAGCAGCTGAAGTATGTTTTTGAAAGTATTTTTCTACTAGTCCCAGGAGGAAAGAAATATCTTCTTCCAAATAACATCATAATGAAGAGCTTAAAGCTTTACTGCTCAGTTGAGCATCAATACAAATTAAGGTTGCAAACCTGACATTTCCAGCTGCTTGCAGGGGCTGATATACTTCTGACATCTCCAAGAATTCTTAATAACTTCAATTTATATAAAATGCTCAGGATTATATCACTGAGTCACCAGATTTCTTTTGTAACACTGTTATGAATTAAATGATAGGCTAGTGAAACAACTTCATTAGTTTATATAACCATGTAAAGGCAGGGATAAAAAGCAAGTTCTAAACAGGCTAGAAACAGATGTTCTTAAACTGGTTATCAAGAAATCTGGAAGTCAAAAGATTAAATATTTTTATCAGACTGACAGGTTTATAGGCTTGAATGGGAGAAAAATCTCAAGCTTAATAAAAGTCTAAAATGTTGATGTCTAAAAGCTCAAGCTGACTGTCATCTGCTTCTACGTCGGTGTGGTACAGATGATGGGAACACAAGCATGGAAGCAGCCTAATGATCAGCTGGCTGTATGATCCACCTTGGACCTTAACAGCCATAAAGCACCTATTTTTAGATGTAGCACACCCATGACATGGATGGAATAAGCCAAACTCGGGCATATTATTCACCTTATCATTCCTTTTTTTGGCTGTAACTCTAGGCCCTATCAGGAAGGTGTCCAGGGCCAACTTCTTAACTTCACATCACTGTTTGATACTGTCACGAGGCACAATGTCATATTACCATATTACATTACCCTGACCTGGATATGCATGGCAATGACTATGTCTATCTCACCCATGCAACAGGTAAATAAATCCTTGGACCTACATTAAGAAATGGCATAAACCAAGTATTTCTCTTCATTCAAATCTGCCTAAATACTACATCAGGTCACAAGTTGTTGGGCAAGTTTGGGTATAAGTGATCTTCACTTGTGGTCAAAACACAACCAAAAGGCAGCCCAAGAGGAAAAGTAATTCAAAAAAAGTGCATGATTTAAGAGTTACTTTAATAAAAAATTCTTTACCTATTGTATCTAAAAAAAGTCCCTGCTTCGGCCCATGACCAGCAACAAATTGCAAGAAAAGTTTCCTTGCAAAAATATAATCTTAATATGTCATTGGTAGAAACATACTTTGTCTGTTGGTGTTACAAGATTAACCTGTGACCTCAAAATGGTGGTATGATATTAATAGAGTTTTCATCCTCAGGATTATACTTTATGCACACTGTCTCTATTAAAGTCTATGTGTCACATTGTTCTTTATATATACAGTAATATTAAAAAAAAAATCAGTGAGGTTTTACAGTCATTGCATGACAGGACTGGAATTTAAGTTGGAGTTTGAAAAATTTCTTTCAATAAATACTTTACTCATTTAAAATAAGTACTTTTGGTCAATCTAAACCAATTTAATCAGGGTGCTCAGAATATACCAGGCCCTGTTCTAATGCATATTTAAAATTTATTCAGAGTGAAGTAACTTCAATAAGGGGGACTGGCAACAACCTTCAACAAGATTACCATTCAGCATGTTTATGTTATTCTTCCAGGAGGTGACATACGAGGATTTCCGATGTGTCCTTTGTACGGAGAAACACACTGAAGTCTTTCATAACCATACTAAAAATACCCAGGCAAAAGAAAATATATATATTAAAGACATAACTAGAACTCACAGTCCAGTCTTCTAATTCCCTTACATTATAAACACGTCTACAGCTGAAATTCTGAAAACTGTCCTAACGACAGCCTAAATGTGTTATTTTTCACTCTGAATAAATTTGTCATTTTTTTAGTTGAAAATTTTATCTTTAACACAGCCCTCTCTACACAAATAGCTACATACACAAGTATTCACTCAGAAATAGTGTTTTTTATCATGAAATCTCAGTTGTGGAATACAGTGTCACTAATTTCTCTATGTCTACAGTAGAAGGTCAGATCCATTTTAGTGACATTAACTATGTATAATAGCATATTTTGTTTTCCTTCTTAGTGAATCCGTGTGGAGTGACACCTGGTCATGCTGGCTTCAGCAAGGAAAATTGTCACAGATTATAATGGAAAGAGGACTTCAGTATAGATCCCTTGATACACTTAGGTGTGGTATTATAATACATCTCTTCAAGGACAAAACAATTTAAATTTCTCGCCTTTTCACAGAAACTGTAGATGCTTTCAGAGATATATTGAACCATTCTGTTAACATGTCTGGGTATCTATAACAGAGAATGAAGGAATTTCAGATACAGTCTATAGAACAGCTTTTTAAGAAAAGTAACCTTAGGTGCAAATTATTCTTCAGCATTCTAAATTTTTTAATATGGGTTAATAACCTTCTGGTTTAGCAATAATACTACGGTTCTGATATGGTTCAGAAAGTTTAACATCAAAGTTAAGATTGCCTGTAGCACCTTGCATTTTACTTATTAATAATATACTTATGTACAGGTAATGTTTACATTATTTTTGTCTTTATAATACATGACAACTGATGATGACTTACAGAAAAAATATCAAGGCAACTGTTGTACTTCTAACCCACTAGCTCTTCATCAGCTTAGTCAAGTTAACAAACTAATCTCAACATTAATTTTACCATCTGTGTTTCCATAGCTCACCTTCCATTGCATACAGGTACACTGCTATTCCTCTGTATCCAAAACTACTACTGGTAACTATTTCTTGAGGACCTATGTCTGAAATCTTTCTTGTGGATCCAGCTTCTGGAGGGCTGCATTGTACAGTCCAAGAGGCCTGACTAATTAGGCAGACTATGGAACTTCTCTTAAAGTAAGTATCAGCTGTACTAAAAATCAAGAAATTTGAATAATAAGAATACAGATAGCACTATCTATTTCTGACATTAATATGTTCCTGAAGGTAAGCCAAAGAAGAGGCATAAGAATATGGAAAGAGTTGTGCCTTCCTTCACCCCTTAGGCAAACTGTAAACAGGATTAAGTTACCCATATACAAAATTGGTGATGCATATCAGTTCATTTACAGGCATCATTTCATGCCATTTTTAGGTGGACATACTAATGTAGGATAGGTGAATTGCATCATCAAAATCCTTCTCTATTTCATAATTAAAGTGAGACAAAACTTAGCTAAAGTAACGATCTTCTATAAACTGCGAACAGTCTATGACACTGTAAATATTAATATAAAATTGATTTTACTGTAATAGATACAAAGTCAAGATTCAGTTGTTCAATTGTAACATATTGCCCAAGAGGGTGAGGAGTCATGTTCTAATCCTGAGCAAAACTCAGATTTTTTGGTGAAAAAAGATTCAAGTAAGGATGCCCTTTACTTTGTCTCTGTAGACCATTTATAAGCCATCAAAGCCTGCAGTTTGATTCCTTTGTAGCTAACTGCAATCACAAAGACAGTGTCTTTGAGGTCACATGTCTCAATCCATTAACTTTCTCACCATTAAAATGAGATTCTATTTTTGGACAGATTCTTTGAGTGTCAAACAAAGGGAAAGTAGAATCATTGAGGTGTCTTGTGACAGGATGGAGGTTTAAGATTTTACACTTGGCCTAAGGCAGGAGATCTGTTGAGAGCACAGATGGATAAAAGTTTTGTCAGCAGTAAAAGATGATGAGAAAATTCTAATAAAACTAATGAGAGCATTGAGGTAAAACAGAGAAAAAAGTTATAATTCACCTTCATATTAAGACATTTACTACACTTCTGAGATTGTAAACATTTCACATTTTACAATTCTGAAATTAATTTCCAAAACTACAAACCCACAGAATGACTCACAATTGGTTGTAAAACAAGACTGAAAGTCAGAATTTGGCCGTCAAATGATAACAATATCCTTCATAACAGAGATGTCACTACTACTGCAAAACTCACAGTGTATAATTTAAGTGTTTTCAGAAAGTCCCCAGAAGTAAGAGGTTGAACTCCATAAATGAAATAAGATATCTTAGATAAGTGAGACAAATACAGAAATGAAAACAGACTCCTTTAGATTAGAAACACCAGAAAGAGAAATGATAGCAGGAAAATAACTCAGCAGATAGATTTCAATTTTTGAACTTTTTCATAGAGGTATGATGAGATAAAATTCCTAACTTTGGATTGAGGAAAAAATGCAAAATGTCAGATACGCAACTTGTGTCAATACTCTCTTTCCACTATATACTCACTATTTCCACTTTATGTAATTCACAAATGGATTCTATAAAGAAAATAAATGGTCTTAATAAACACAGTCCCTAGAAATGACACAAGTAAAAAAGATGAAATCGCAATAGAAGGGACGAGAAGGGGTGGGATTACCTTAAATAAAGAATATGTTGTTGCCCTCAGGCAACACAACATACTTGAGCTGTGTCACTGTACAGGCTGAATGCGTTGCACAATGTCTTAAGATACCTTAACGTCTTAGCCATAGTAACACTACGGGCCTGCAGCTGCTTTTTTACGCACAGCCCTGTAACATCTCACTTAAGCAATTGTGCTAGTGTTTCAGGAGCCTCTGTGGTGCTACTTTTTCCTTGGGTGTTCTCATATTGTTATTCTCATGGCCATGGAACTGCAAATCCCAGCAGTGTTGCTATGGAGGATTCTCATGGGAAGCAATTGCCACCGTCCTGAGAGTCACTCCTCCTTTCTCCCCCTCTCCTTACTTCTTGTTTTGTAGATTTCAGTTCACATCAAAGAAAACCAACACACAGTGCATAAAAATGTAGATAATATTAATTTAAATACTCAATAAAAATTATCCAGCAATATACGCACACAGAAACTTAGGAACCTTTGAATGTGCAACACTTGACCTAATTAGCGTAATGAGCATACTCCAATCAGTACTGTGAGTGAGAACAATCAATGGTGAGTTCGAGGGAGTCCCAAAAAAAAGCATACGGTACTAGAGAAAAATCATAGTGAAAATATAATCCTCATCACCGCCATCATCACCACCTGCTTCAATGGAGACAGCACCTGTAGAAGGATAGTGGTGTAGAGAACCAACACTGGGTTTTCCTGACTTACTGCCGGGGAGTATTTTCTCTCCTTGTTCCTTTCATCCTTAGCGTTCACAATCTGCCATCAGCCACAGACACTACTTCTAAAAACCTGCACAGGCAAGCCTGTCTTAATGTCCCTAGTGTAATAAATTTTCACTAAAAAAGTTAACTAAACTTGAAGCTAACATCTACATAATTTTCCTCTCTTTTTTTTGCCTGTTTTGGTGTTGAAACAGTAAGGCAACTACAGGTAAAATCAAACACTTAGACAGGGTGCTTCAGTTTATAGAAAATGTTTAGGAAGAACTCCCACTCCTCTAAGTTACTTTCAGTTACTGAACATTGAACAGTCTCTCAATGTTTTGCAGCATCTTTTGTACAAAAGTAATTTTGACAAAATTACTATCAAATCATTTTCACCATATGTCTCCATAAAAAACTATTGAAAACATTAACTGGTTTTGTCCTTATCCTTAAGGTGAATTAATTAACATGGAAATTAACCAAAAGTGATACCATATGTTAATAAGCAAGAGCTCTTCTAGCTGCAGGTCTAAGCAACCCATTAAAATAGAAAATATCAATACATGCATACACACTAACAGATATTGGTTATTTTTTACTAGAATGAATCAAGTTCAGAAAATATCAAACTGAAGCTCACAGTCAAGAAAAATTAAAGATGCTTATGTTGCCAAGGTTTTCATCTCTTTGAGACAGAAGCAACGCAAATGAGGCAAGGGTAATTTAGATCACTTTTTTTGAGGTTAAATTTCCACAATCTTATACATCTTCTTAATTTCCAGAACAATATACAACATATCTGTTCTGTTGGTTTTGTTACATACTAATTTTGACTTAGATCTCTGAAGGTTCTTGGGGAGGCATGAAAACAATTTTTCTAACTACCACAATGAAGTCTGAGAAAACTAATCATAATTTTCAAATAATATCAAATATAAGGAATTACATAGCTTAGCAGAATGTAACATTTAAAGTGTTTGAAATTCGATAGAAATTTGTAGTTCGTGTTGACCTTCAAGCAAAATGCATTACAACAATAACTTTCATTTTTACTTCAGATTCTTTTTAGTTATTTTGTGGGTATGTGCAAATCCCTATCTCCATTAACCAACAATAGAGACAGTATCAAAACTCTAAATTTGTGAAAGGACTAAATGCCCATTTGAAATAAATTTGTTGGGATGTAATGAAGAAAGTTACAACATGAGTTTAAAACAGTTAACTTTATTCATACCTTGATAAACAGCTTTGAATCCTGGTGAGCCAATGCTGTCATCAGATTGTAAATGAAGCCACATCTGGTTGCTCATGCTCACAATAAGATCAGGAACACTAGATCCAGTGAGTCTGTATACAGGATAAATTGCAAAGTCATTTGCAGAGGCACAAATTAGTACTACCACTGCTAAGAATAAAACCCATGGTCTTTTAAACTATTAATATATTTAGGCCTATTTACAATATATCACCATAGTGTTCTGATCAGCTGTTTTTTGACAAAATTAACTATTCTATATGGAGTAGAAAAATGTGAAGTCTTAGAAAAAAACACCTTTTGAATGACTGCATTCAAGTTAACAATGATTAAACAGTTCTAATAAAGCTGTTCCTATCTAAAGTATTAAGTAATTAAGCCATTAGAGATGTGAGGGACTGTATGAATGAAAAAGTTTCCACTTGTTTAGATTAGAATTGCTTTTTTTGCCATGCTTTTTCTAAGTGAAGGAAGTCAGTTTACATGTCTTAAAGGAGGAACGTCCTAGAACCTCATTGCTGCATTCAAATGACTCACAGTAATCTTTTAAATTTAAGGGGAAACTGCTATTTCTCATGTGATAACTATGTACAGAAACGTACATTTCAATACAACACATATAAGGCAAGCTGGTGAATCCCAGTCAGTAATATCCTTTGTATATCTGTAATTCTGGTATCTTAATGCAAAAAGATGTGTGTCAAAAAATGATTAAGAAAAGAAGTATCTTCATAGATAACTTCTTAATGGTGAGAAATGCCTACCCACATAATCACGTTCCAGAACTGCATCTGAACAACTGTTCAGATCTTGGTAAAAGCTATACAGTCTTTCAAAAGGTAGTGGGAAAAGTCACACATAAAAAGTGGCTGCAGAATATCTCTATCTAAACTGTTACCAGACATAAACCCAAAAAACATCACTAGAAGAGGACATCTGCCTTGAACTCCACGTAGAGCTCCACGCGTCAGAAGCTTTGGGATGGAAGCTACAGGTACTGCTGTAACAGTAGTTGATGTAAGGAAATAGCAAGGACTTTGTCTCTTTGGTTTACATAGACTTTATTTTGCTCAGACAGGTCACATACTGGGTTCTCTGTCTTTCTTCCAACTCTCAGCCATGACTATGATAAACAAATACGTGTGAGAGAAGTAAAACAAATACTACGCCAAACTGGGACAAGGTGTCCCAGAGGCAGAATTTTTCAAGAAAGAAGCTATAAAAAAACAGTATCACTATTTGGATTCTTCTACAAACATGTTATTTAAATATAATCCACCAGATGTTAATACTATCACAATTGAAACACAAAGACATAATAAAAAGAGAAGCTGAGCAGAAACAAGGTTAGAACTGAGCAACCATGAGGCAAGCTATTGGAATCCTCTCTATCTTGTCTCTAAAATCTCATCCATCAAGGTTATAAACCAGAAGCTGTACATCCCCTAAAATATTTTGGTTTCTTATCCTGATACACTGAAAATAAAAATTTAAAAAAACATTTCCATCTGAGTGGAACAGCCTAGGGTGTTACTAATTACTACTGCCTGTCCACCAAGAATTGCTGCTGTAATGGCTGGCATTAACTCATATGGTCTAGAAGATTCTTGGCTATGACCTGGTAGTAAGTAGTTGACAGTGTTATGATACTAGAGGTGCAGAAAAGGAGGTGGGAAAAAAATAAACCTATTATAGCTCAGCATAAGCCAACACACAAACAGAGCTTAGCCTGGATAAGTAAAGAAGTTGGTAAGATACAGTGATATGTACTGAAGTTCAGTCTGACCTGTGTTAATAGCAAGAATGAAAAAAGCAGCTGCTTAGTTTGAAAATTTGAGTTATTTGCCAAACTCAATTCAGAATTCTACAGGTTCAAGAAGATGCCAGGTTGTAGCCAGAATAATTAATATACCCTTGCTGACAAAACAATTGTTGATGAAGTTGTGACATTCATTTAAATTAATTATATAGGTAGCCTATAAAAGGAAGATACCTCACCAGACAGTGAGTTACATAAACAAAAGTAGTTTAGGAGATGCCTGCAGAAATAGATACATAAAGAAAGAAAATGTGAAGAGTATATGTACATTTTCAGCCAGCATGGGCTCATGATAGGCAAGTCCTGCTTGACCAACCTGATCTCCTTCTATGACCAGGTGACCTGCCTGGTGGATGAGGGAAAGGCTGTGGATGTGGTCTACCTGGACTTCAGCAAGGCCTTTGACACTGTCTCCCATGGCATTCTTCTGGAGAAACTGGCAGCTCATGGCCTGGACAGGGATACTCTTTGCCGGGTGAAAAACTGGCTGGCCGGCCGTGCCCAGAGAGTGGTGGTGAATGGAGCTAAATCCAGTTGGTGGTCGGTCACCAGTGGTGTTCCCCAAGGCTCAGTGTTGGGGCCACTACTGTTTAACATCTTTATTGGTGATCTGGACAAAGGGATCGAGTGCACTCTCAGCAAGTTTGCAGATGACACCACAAGCTGGGTGGGAGTGTTGATCTGCCTCTGAGTAGGAAGGTTCTACAGAGGGATCTGGATAGGCTGGATTGATGGGCCGAGACCAACTGTATGAGGGTCAACAAGACCAAGTTCCGGGTCCTGCACTTCGGTCGTAACAACCCTACGCAACGCTACAGGCTTGGGCACGGGTTCCTGGAAAGCTGCCTGGCAGAAAAAGACCTGGGGGTGTTGGTCAACAGCCGGCTGAACATGAGCCAGCAGTGTGCCCAGGTGGCCAAGAAGGCCAACGGCATCCTGGCCTGTATCAGAAACAGCGCCGCTAGCAGGATCAGGGCAGTGATCGTCCCTTTGTACTCTGTGCTGGTGCAGCCACACCTCGAGTACTGTGTTCAGTTTTGGGCCCCGCACTACAAGAAAGGCCTTGAGGTGCTGGAGCATGTCTAATGAAGAGCAATAAAGCTGGTGAAGTCTGGAGCACAAGTCTGATGGGGAGCGGCTGAGGGAGCTGAGGGTGTTTAGCCTGGAGAAGAGGAGGCTGAGGGGAGACCTGATCGCTCTCTACAACGACCTGAAAGGAGGTTGTAGTGAGGCGGGGGTTGGTCTCTTCTCCCAAGTAATGAGCGATAGGACAAGAGGAAACGGTGTCAAGTTGCCCCAGGGAAGGTTCAGGCTGGATATTAGGATATTAGGAAGAACTTCTTCACTGTAGGAGTCGTTAAGCACTGGAATGGGCTCCCCAGGGAGGTGGTGGAGTCACCATCCCTGGAGGTGTTCAAATAAACGCTTAGATGTGGTGCTTCGAGACACGGTTTAGTGGGTTTAGTGGGCATGGTGGCATTGGGTAGAAGGTTGGACATGATGGTCGTTGAGGTGTTTTCCAACCATAACGATTCTATGATTCTATGTCAAGTTTGATCATCTTCTAAAACCACAGCAATAACCATTAATTTCTGACCTATCTTTCCAGTTAAAATACCAGGCCACAACTGTTAAGCCACGTTCTGTATTCTGCACTTTGCTATAAACAAAAGTTTGAGGGTTTTTAGCAATGAAGAAAAATTCACCAATGTCTCTTGACAATAGTGGAGATCTATTGGAAGACAATTGGAAACCTTCTGGTTTTCCTGCAAGAATTTCTCAATGGCTATTCAGATGTGTAAACCTACTGCCTAACCAAGTAACAAGTGTTTAAATGGCTCTGTTTATACACAGTAATCTGACTAATCTATAAAGCCTACATTGATAATTTCTGAACACAGATAAGATGAACTCTAAAATTCTAACTCATTATGAGCAGTATGGGATACTTTTACTGTATACAAATGTCTGTGTAGCATGCAAATAAAATAAAAATCAAATAATTTTAAAAAGCAAATAAAAAACCCACAACAGAGTAAGGTGTAATCACATCACACAGCCAGAGATTTTTCATCATAAAAATAATCCAATAGATGTGTTCGGGTTTTTTTAAACTTGTTTCCCAGTGAACCAACAACTATACATTCACACCATCCATTCATCTGACCCTTAGTTGCCTCCCTAGCATAACTTGCATTGACTAATTAATATTAACTAAATTTGTCAGAGGAAGGAGGTAATAAAGATATCCAAATTCCCACAGGCTTAACAAAAATTACCGACTTGATAACAGAGACTCAAGTTAAAGAAGTCATCCTTCAGCTTGGTGTCATCTCCCTTCCAACATGCCAATGACCTACCCATAGATGGTAGATACGAACCACTCAAAATGCATGACATTGCTTGCTCAGGTTCATGTCTAGGGGACATAGGAAGAGAGCCAAGACTGTTGGAAGGGAAAGGGAAGGGAAAGGAAGAAACCAATACCCAAAGAAAATCAAAAAGGAAGGCAAGAAAGCAGAAATCAATAAATAGCAGAATAGGGTTTTTCATTATTATTGGGTTTGGTTTTTGTTTTTATCAAGGGTTTCCTGAGAATACCCTTGTATATAGAACTACATCCTTCAACTAGAAGGATGGCAGATAGGGTGTTTAGGGAATGGAGGTCTGTCTGACAACACATGCTGTTGCCGATTCTGAGTTCGTCTCAACCTGTAACCATCTTAAGATCAAATTGTTTGCAAGTTCAGGAACAGAAACTTGGAGACCAGCCATTCAGACAGATTGGTTGGTGCTAAACTCATTTCATGAAGAGATGCACAATCCTAGGTTATCTCTGTATGAAAGAAGTTTAAAATGTTGAGGCAATTGATGCAACTGATGAAGTAATGGAAGTCAAACTCAAGTCAAGCTTCTCAGTACTCTGAACAGACCCACAGATCAGAAAAGACAACTGTGAGAGAAAGAAACTTTTTGCACCAGTTTGCTCTCTGACCTTAGTTACACAAATGAAACCAGAGCCAGGCTTTTAAGAACCGTGTCCAGGACCAGAAATGCTGTTTGCTTCTATATAGTTTAGGATACATAAGCAGCACAAAATATTCTCAATAAATACTTGAATTCAAAATGTTGATGTTGCAAACATGGCACCACATTATGAGTATATGTAAGCAGCATGGTCATAAAAATAATAATAATATCTTACTATTAAAAAATACAGAAAGCATGTGATTAAAGAGATGTATGTTGAATTCCTAAAAATTTTTATTGCTGTTTTACACAAATAAACGTGAAAAAAAAAAAATCTCTTGTTAATTGTGATGAGTTGAGAATGAGCAGCCTGACTTGTATATGAAAGAGGCTGAGGTTTGGATTTTAGGCTTGAGATCTCATTTTTAGAGACCTGAAATCAATTTTAAAATATGTAACAACAATGTTATGTTTTCATTATACTTTCTTCCCCTTAAGACTTCATCAAAGAAAAATTCCCATGTGTACTTTTCAACTATGTATATGTATTCAAATACCTCGGCTACAATATCTATTTCATACAAATGTTAACTACTCAATAATGTTTAATTTGAAAAGAATGTAATCCTTTGAATTAAGGATGTTCCACATAAATGTGAGAAAGTTCTGAGTCCTTTCTGCATTTTCTTTTTCTCTTGCTCTTTTACTGTGCAGAACATTTTAAATAAATGTGTTTTAGAGGCATTAGAACAATAAAGTAAGCTGAATGAAGCACAGCATTCAAAAGTCAATATATCTGCCTTTGTGACATTAAACCACTGTGTAAAAGAAAAATTTCTTTTAAAGTTCAATCATAAACACTTCTTGCGTTTTCAGTATGTTAACATATTTTCCTTCTCTGAGGTAAATCCCTTTTCATTGTTTGTCCAGGTTTTCTTCTCCTTTTCAAGAAACAGTTTTACAGTACTGTTCTGTCCTTCAAAGATGACAAGTCACTATGCTATTTGCCTGTATAATTGCAACCATATCACAAACCAAAGCTCAGAAAGTTTGATTGTTAAAGCTGTGATGAGCAGTAAATGTCACTAAAAATCCCTAATTTTACTTGGCTTTGGATTTTTCTTTTGAGACTACTAATGTCAACTACCTAGCTAACCACACAAGAAAGACTCCAACACAGCATTAAAAAACAAATAAACAACAAAAAAACCCCTCAAAACCTACTTTCTCTCCTAAATCGTACAACTTCTAAAAAATTCAAAAGGAAGAAGTTTTTACGTAATGTGAAATAAGGTAAGTTACTAGGAAGTCAGATTCAGTAATGTTAAAAAGGTGTAAAAAACTGATGTATAGAAAGGTGGCCTGTTTGTTTTTACCAGTTATGGAAGGGCAGGTTGTTTTCCAAGCCCTCACAAAGTTTCCAAACTGTGTGTGAATAGAAGAAAAGGATAAGGGTTTACTAAAAAAGCATTCCTCGGCAATGGACGGCTGTCTGTGTACTGAAATAGCTGACATAAACAGCTGGGTTTGAACCACTAATGTACGAGTTCTTTGTATCAGGGAAAAAAATTACAAGTTTTCTATACAAGAAAAGTTAAAAGATTCATGTTTTAAGGGAATCATTTAAAAAAAGGAAATTAAGTTTTAATGTAACTGCTGCAAGAAAAATGTAAATCATAGCATTTGAAGGCAAAGCAGACATTCTAAAGCGAAGTGTTAGTTTAATTTACAAGAATTTAAGAACACAAAGCAGCGCATTGCAGGAAACATTCTGATTGATAATCTTCACCTCACACATGATTATTGCTAGTGAATCATTTTGTAAGGGTAGTCACTAGCTTCTAGCCAAACTCTGTTAACTATGAGAAATAACTGCAGTCAAAACTTTATAGCCTAAACATATTTAGGTTAATTTTCAGTAAGTTGTATTGCTGTATTTCCACAGCTAACCATCTCAGCATACATATCCCATAAAATAATATTGCTAAATTTTCAACAAGTAAGGCTTACAGATGAAGCATTTATTAATTATCATAAAATTGATGGGCATATCCCCCTTTAATTAAGCTGTTCATAAGATTTTCTAAAAAGTTTACTGTAAACACTAAACCTAGACTGCTTTAATAAACTAAAACCCAACATGTCCCTACTCAAAACGCCAACTACACTGTCATAGAAATGCATTAAATTGATTTGAAATAATTTGCTCTTCATGAAAGTTTACTGGGTTTTGTATCATCTCAGTGGTATTTCACATGAACTTAAAAGCCTTTTTCTATTTATTTCTCCAATTTCTTCCAAAAATTTGAGCTGGACAGTCTATACTTAATTTTTTTTCTCCTTTTTAAACACTAGTATCCCTTCCTATTCCCCTCTAGCTGTAGTGCTACAGCTTTGAGATTACACAAATAATTGCTAATGGTTGAGAGTTTGGACACTATAGAAAGCTTGCGCTAGTACTGATCATTCATATATCATGACCCTTGTCAACTCCCTCAACTTTCTTCCCAACAAGTATTTAAAGGTCCCCCATTTACTGACCTGCCATTAGCCAGTTTCCAATGTTCACTGGATGGCTGGTTTAGAAACACCCTGGCATAAGTGAGCTCATTGTAAAGTTTGAGTACTAAGTTTACAATAAAGCACCCAGAAGTAGATACTACCATGAGGGCTCTAGCGCCTGAGAACTGGAAAATTTTGCATGGGGCTGAGGCTTGTGTGTTCAGACATGACAATTTTATATGAAGGGGAACTCTTCAAATCACTTAGAAATTAGGTTTGGATTTAGAAATGTATTTATTTTTGCATATTTAGTTCAAACTGAATTGTAAATGCCATGAAGTTTTAGAATTAAATGCATGAGTTTCTACAGTGATGTTTCACAGAATTTCTGCAGAAATGCTGGCATTTAAGCTGCGAACAGCAACTTGCTCAGCATAAGAAAAGCTGTATTATTTTTTTTTTAAGAGATCCTGAGAAATTATAAATTAAATCTAGCCAGAAAACTCTTTGCTATAAGCTGCTTCATTCCTCTGAGAAGAATAAAAACCTGCAAGGTGCTGCTCAAACCTCATTAAATACAGTAGAAGTTATTAAAACCAACTAATAGAGAATTTTGGTAAGAAAATCACTTTGACATTTAGTTATGAGCTTTCTCATTATAATGTAGTCTACAAGTGGACTTAGTGTTTTATGAGGAAAGTTACTTGGCATCCACAGAAGGCCTTTCTCAAAAGCAAGTGAAATGGAGCATATCTGTGATGCACTGTAAATATCATGTATTCCATAATGCATGATACAAACCAGTGTTTAATAACTGCAAAACCAGTGTCACAATAGGAATTCAGATTCAATACTAGTTTCATACTTGGGCCTTCCTGTATTTCTACTCTATTTAAGTTATTAATCATTTACTTTCTCAAATGATTTTGAGCATAATGCTAATGTGCAAAGTATTGCAACCCAAAAGGCAGATAAATTTAATCGCATAGATCTTGTTTTCATCAAAGATACAATTTACAGTAAAGATGGAAGGGCCAACACTGTACTGTAATCCTCAGTGATAGGTTGTAGAGTAATAAGGATGAAACAGTTGTTTTAGTCAAAAAATCATACTGAAGGAAGGGTTAGAAGAAGTACTGCGTGTCTTTAGTGAGAACATTGTACTAGTATCAGAAAATGCCAAGGATAGATTCTGAAGCGGAACTCTTCTACAGAGATCTTCAAAATGTTATGAAAGCGAAAAATAGTTATAGGAGGTGACACGATTATGGGGGCCTGCCTTCTTAAGATACCAAAAATAGCAATTAATATGAGCTAAGACTATTTTAGATTTTTTTTCTTTTAATTTTTTTTTTTTTTAGGCAGTCATGGAAAATAAGTGTGGAGTATGTAGTCACAGGCTAAATCCCTTCAAATGGAAAGGCAAAAAAAGAGAAATTTGACAATTGTTTGATGTAATTTTAAAAAGGCAAACTTTGATATGCAAAGTACTCACAGTGTAACAAACAGAATGAACAATTTGGGGTACCAAATTTACAAAGTTCAAAAACTTGACTCTGAAGGAGTTTCAGGATCCCTGTAGGCTAAATTGTATCCCAAAACAAAAAGGAAAAACTGCAAACCCTTTTGTCAGTCACAATTAACCTCCTCAGAAAGATTGTCGCAATATTTAGTATGTCCGTAAAATACAAGACAATATAAACATTGGTGTTGAAATTCTCACTCCCAGTTCCAAGTCCTTTTTTGTTAGCTTGAAGTCTAAACTCTTAAAACAGGATTTTTTTCCTTTTTTTTTTTTTTTCAGGTGCTCATAACATGGAATTCAATTTTTTCAGTAGCAGCTACTCGGTATTGCAACACAAGACAGACACGCATCGTGCAAACAATCCAATCATTTTCCAGACTTAGCTTTTAAGACAAATTAAACTAGGGGTGTTCTATGTACTTTGATATTATAATTCAGAAAGCAGTCATTAATAACTATTATTAATTCATAAACTTCAGGTGCTCATAACATGGAATTCAATTTTTTCAGTAGCAGCTACTCGGTATTGCAACACAAGACAGACACGCATCGTGCAAACAATCCAATCATTTTCCAGACTTAGCTTTTAAGACAAATTAAACTAGGGGTGTTCTATGTACTTTGATATTATAATTCAGAAAGCAGTCATTAATAACTATTATTAATTCATAAACAAATACATATAATGAAGTTATTGTCCTCAGACTTGTCCCTCAAAAAATATTCTAATTAATTTAAAATAAATTCTGTGGGTGTTGAGTGCATGTATTTGTTATAATTGTGTAAAATAAACATTTCAATAGTTTATATGGATTAAAACCCCCTCAAAATATAAAATGATGATGGCTGCTTTTTATCAAATGTGTTCATTACTGTCTTTATCCAGTAGATTTCTATGCAATGTCAAATAATGTTATTATGAAACAAATACTGCTAGCTTCTTTTATTTATTCATTGCTAATTTATTAACCCTGTAATTTTGTTTTGTGTTAGGTGATCAGGATTCATATGCTAACAACCCTCTAAAAGCTACAACTAAAAGATCTTGTGACCATAAGCTGCCATTATGAAGGAAGGAAAATGAGCACATGCAATCAAAATGAGATGGCTAAGGTAGAGGAGACTGATCAATCAGTACAGGATTTTATTCTTTCCCCTAGCCCTGACAGTATTAAATACCTGTATCTTAAGATTACCTAGTTTGGAATTTTCCTTTGAATTTATGTAAGTTCCTACACTTTCTACATATTACATTATATTAATCCATGAAACATGTTTAACTTTATTGAACAGTGGCCTATGTGCTTTCATGCAAATTTAGTTCACAAATCCAATTTTAAGTATAAAAGCTTTGAAATTAACCGACGGGTTATTTACTTCACTCAAGTTGTATTTTCTGTTTGCTGAAATTCAAGCCTTTTTTTTCACTCCTTTAATTGCTTGTGAATACAATTAGAGTTATATATATAGTAGTGGTTTGGGTTTTTTTTAAAGAAGTTTTTTCGCTTTCAAAAAAATATAATCTTAGTTCTCTGCTGTTTTTAGTCTCTGATATTAAAGCCTGTAAAGATGCTGCTAAAGATCTGGAGTGAATTTTGTAACGAACAATTTTCTTTGACAGTACTTGAATTTTAAGCTTACATTATATAATCAAATTACATACATTAAAATTACAAAGTTAAATAGATATCTTATGACCCTGAAGAAACAATATATGACAATACATTCTCAAGGAAAATTTTTGAAGTTCTGTACTTACACGTACAACACTGTTCTGGTATCACCAACTTTCCCAGCATCTCCAACAGTAAGAGTATCATAGCCTCTTTCCAGTTCAAACTCTTCAAAAGCAAGTTTTATGACCTATTAAAATTAAATAAGTCAGTTATTTCAAAACATATCCACAGGTTACCTGATCTGTTCTAGTGTTAAAACAAATTATTTCCCTATGATAAGCCAAGTCATGAAGCACTCACTCATGATTTCAGTTACTTTTATTTGATTTGTCAAAGATATATAGAAAAAGCAGAAGTGGAGAAACTTCTGTTTTTTCTAATACCAAGAGGGAAGCCTTTGCCATAGTGGTTCAGAGGTACCATACACTAAAGATATCAATCACCTCTAAGTGGTGATAATTCTTCTTATTATTGAAAAGTTATTATAAACTGCAGTAAAAATCTATTTTCATTATAATAATAATATAAAAATTACATAGTTTAATACTGGAAGTATATGAAATTAAAATCTTTGTGTCTGTTGAATTATACAATAACAAGATGGCAGGTATGAATCGTCAATTCATAAGAAAGTGGAGGAGGCTGGGGCACAGAAATATAAAAGCAGAAACTTCCTCGCATAAATTACTAACACTAAACTATGATTTCACTCAATGTCTAACAATGAATTGCCCAGAAAATTGAAAATGTACCATTCAGAATTGTTTGAACAAGTGTTTCTCATTTACCGAAACTACAATTTTATAAGATAAATTATGAAAATGCATTTAGTTTTGTACAGAAGAACACTTCTAAGTCAAGCACTTTTTAGAGTTCTGTATTGGTGAGAAGCAGTTGCAGGTTATATGTATGTACACATACATACACTAAACCTTTTCGTATTTTGATACCAAGGTTTCTGTAGACAACTTGATATAAAAGTGCAGAGAGTCATAGTGATTTTCCATAAAATTACTCATTTTATCTTTATACTAAATTTTGCAGATACCCCTGGGCAGACTTTCACACAACTTCAGCCATTGCACAAAAATGCAATTAACTTTTCTTCTGTTTTGTGGCTAAAAACTACATTTGGGTCAGATCTGGGCTTTCTGCATCAGCCGTTGCAGCCAAAACAGCAGCATAATACATGTGAAAAAAACAATGGTTTCCACCCACGTAAGTTTATTTCTATGTGATCATCAAGGCAGAATTCATCTCATTCAAATATCAGCCCTGTAAAAAGGCAGCATCCAAGCTAATCTAGTTGTTTAAACTTCACAATATTGAAAAAGAAAGCTTGTACATCTCATTTTTCTGTGTTGGAATGGGAAGAGTCTAGTTCGATAAACGGTTGGACTCCATGATCTTAAAGGTCCTTTCCAACCTAAACAATTCAATGGCTCTAAACCTCAGGGAGGAACTTAGAGTAGACGAAGCATACATTCAACTATGTTGCTTCAGCTTCTAACCCAAAGAAAAGCCTGTTTTTAATAAAATACCCATTGACCTAAGATAATATATTGCCTCTTGCTATAAATTCATGTCTTGCTTTTCATATCTTGCTTTGCCATCTCTGTTATTTCTATGTTTATGTTTTTAAAAGTTTGTTAAAATTGACTTTAGGACTAAGACCCCCTGTATGTTTTAAAGTGGAGTTAGTATTTATGAGAGTGTCGTTAAAAGGTAAAAGAGAAGGAGGTTTAAAGAAAAGCTAAACGGTCCTAGGATATCCACAGCTATGAAAAACATTAACACAAACATCTGCATAATTGTTTCAACAATAGATCAAAGGTTTTGTTTTGTGATCTAATACAGTTTCTTTACAGCATATTTTGCACACCTGCCAGATTTTGAAATAAAGTGCACTGCATTATCTACGTTATCTTTCAATAATCACAAGAATTTCAGGCAATATGCTGTAGACAAAATATAATAAATTTCCATCTGCTCCTGATGTACCTTCTAGTATTTCTAGATCATAAAAGTAGTTAGCATGCAAAATGCCATTACTAAATCAAGACTAATAAAGCCAAAGAAAAGCAAGAAAAATATGTGGAAGCATAAAAGCAGAGTTGTTTCTGGCAATAAAAATAACTACGTATATAAGACTTTTAATGCAATTTTTATTTTATGTGGGGGAGGAAACCTGATAGAATATTCCATGAGAAAATATGGTAATGTATTATTTAAATATGCTCCATTTGGTTAGACTCACAAACTCTTTTACATTACAATTTAAAAACAAATGTGAATGTTCACCTCTTTAATAATAAAATAAGTTACAAAAAAGTAATTGGATATAAACCATAAATGAAAGGTTTAAAGTCCTGGTTAAGCATACAGGAAATGTCACAAGAAAAGTTTCTTTATGGGAAATACATTGTGTGTGAAGAAATATTGAACACTATTAAACAAAATCTTGTTATCTTCACTTCCATGCTAATTGTTATTCTACGCTAACACACAAAACGTGTTGCAAAGACATTCAAATGGTTGAGAGTTAAGAGGTCTAACTTAAATTCCTTTCATCTGATTCATAAAAATCTAAATTCTACCATGCAAACCTTAAGCACCCAGTCACATCATGGCTCCTTCTACAGTCAGCGGACAGAAAATGGCACCCAGAACACACGTCACATGACCCGTCTTAAGGTGGACCAAACGGCCATTTCGAGTTACCCTTTCCACTGACTACAGGGGGAGTTTGGATGATTATGGGAGACTAATGCTTACACAGATTTATTTAGATAAAATTAGTTCCTCTGTAGATGAAGCTCTGAATCATCAGAAGAATTTTTAAGATTTGTTACATGGAGGGAACACTGTTTGTCGGTTTATTTTTGAGAAAGAATGTAAGACAGTTTTGTATGGATACAGGTATTAACACAGCATGGGAAAAACTTAAAAGGATTGAACTAATATCAGCAATAACAATATACCCATATGTGGTTAAATAATATTAATTTCTATACTGGGGGAAAAAAAAAGCAGCTCCGAGACGCTGCTCCACATTCAATGTTGTTTTGCAATTAAAAAAAAATTCCAGTAATACTAATCTGATCATCATCACTAAATATGCTTACTCTGAACTGATTAAAATAAAGGAAAGGATTAATTTTCATTAAGAAAAATTGAAAACATGAAAATTACTTCCAAACCTATTATATTTGTTTCTGGATGATCAATTGTACTTCTTACAGAAGAATGATTCTGTTCGCTTTCTGAAATGTATGAGACAAAGTTCCCTTATAAGTAATTCAGAATGATTACTTCTGATTAGACAAATAGACTGTGAAAACAAAAAAGCTTAAAAATATGAGACAGCTAAAGAAGTACCTATATGGAAGTTCTGCAAGTGAATTTCCTGTCATAATTACTGTTTCCTTAGAAGCTTTTCCCTTTATCCTAGCCACTCTCACACTTTGTATTTCTGCTGCCATAATTGCTATAGCAAGTAACGGGGAAAGGCAGTACCAGAGCTGTACTGACAGAAATTTCTGTAAGGACATTCTTCTTGCAAGAAGCAGTAATTAATTGTTACTTAAACATATACTTGAGAAAAAGGTGGGGGTTTTACATTAAGTAGACACACAATATTTTAAGTTTCTTCTAAAAAGTATTTTAAAGATTCATCTACAAGAGTCAAGAACTGTATAATTATTACCCTAAAAGAGAAGATGGATCCAAAAATCATAAACAATTTAGCAGTAGACTAGTTGCAATTATAACTTCAAACACATACTGAATTAAAGTATTATTAATCAATGTAGAGAAAGTAACAAGAGTGAAAATTATGACCTTTAAAACAGATTATCAGGTTGAAAGAAAGTATATTTATTCTTACATATAACAACCTGGTTTATTTTCATAGTTCTGCCTAGATTTCCCCTCATTGGTCAGACTGGTCTAAGCTACACCAGTGTCTGGTACAGGATTCCTAAGATATGTACCTCCACTGTAAATGAACAGGAAAGAATTAAGAACACCACTTGTACTTGAAAGCATAAATGCCTGTGCCCATACATAAATCACGGGTGTATACAGAATTGTGATGGTGTGCCCCTGTCCCCACAACCTGAACTTCATTTCCTGTAAGTGATAACCACCAGTGCCGGTCATAACAGATGCGTCTGGTCTTGATGGCTACATCCAGCTCAAAGTGGATTTGGCAGAGACAGATAACAACATAAGAGCCAAGGCCTAATTTGAGCAACGCACCCACCTAACCACAGTGCTGGTCAATATCCAACTGAAGTCAAATTTGGAAGAAACTAACATCTGTAGTCGGTATGCAAATATGACTACGAGTCAATCATCTTGCTCCGTAAATAGCAGTAAGCCCAGGGCCTGTTGAGCTCTCCTGCATGGCAGTGGGCTGCATGCCAGGATCTCCCCTTGAGTAGGGATGCCTCTCAAGGTTACTCCTCGAGGCTGAGAGAAGCCTTGCCGTGTCAGAGACTTGGTAAGCGAATTAGGAAAAAGTGTGCCGAAACTTTGAAATCTTAGCTAAGTGATATAAAGGATTGATTGCACACATACAATGCTTTAGACATAAACCATCGACCAAGTCTGGGACATACAATGCTTTAGACAAACCACTGACCAAGTCTGGGACTAAGGCTGGATCCACCTGCACCTAAATTCTCCTCTGAGAAGGGGTTTAGAATGCAAGGGAGTCCTCTCTGAACCTCATGACTCAACGGGAAGGACTCTCAGACAGTTTTGTCTGACCCTGTCCTCTACGCAGTAAATAATCAAGTGTACCTCGCTATCGACTCTTGTTAAATCACTGTCACACTTACCATTGAATTTTGTTAACTCACTGTCTTACATCAATAAAATACATTGTTGCTACTCTCTTGGAGTGAAGTACATGACTCCATCCATGACAATAATATCACTCATAGAAAATTTTGCCTCCAGATAATGACATTTTAGTTACCAAGAGCTTCTAAAGTTAGATATAAATTGTATTCCAATCATTTGATGTTTTCCAGATAAAGATGATTCAGCATTATTTTAACCCATTAAAGGTAATAAACATTGTGACTATGCACATTTTCATCCTACCAAGGAATTTGCTTGAGACTCATTGAAGATATTTCATCTCAGATATAAAAAATATATATGTGAAACTGTTATTAATTTATAAAACATACATTGTTTTAAGATATAGAACACCTAATGACCAATTTTTCTCTTAAACCAGCGAGATGATAGAGTAGCTGATATGCAAGATTGAATTTTGTAAAGTGAAAGACAGCGAAGTATTTCTTTTTTGCCCTACTCCTTTATGAAATAAGTTATTTCTTTTGCCTCAAAGCCCTTAAAAGGTAAACCATTAATCACAGCAGTATTATTCATAATTTGGCAGAGGCAAAGCTGCAATTAATAAAATGCAAAATGAATAACTCATAATCCTCAGATTGAAACAAGCAGTCTCCAAACAGACAAAATAAAGTTTAGGCCAAAAAGAAGGGCCTGTCCTGCAAAATTTTGATTCCTCCAGTTTTTGTTGAGTGACAGCAAATTTACTGAAAACACTTGGATTATTCTGTTTCTTATTTTGAAGAAATGTTGAAGGCTTTTGGTATTATCTTTATCCAACAACTGCAGTTACTTAAAAAGCAATTATAAAAAGAAACAAACAATAGTAATAATGTTTTAAAAACCAAAAGAAAAAACATCAGTATAATCACAAGAATAATAATTTTTAAAAAAATTTCAAATGCAACAGTTTTTTTTACAATGAGTATCGCCAGCTGCCTGCCCCACGCCCCAAACATTTCTCAGGTAAGTAAACACAGATTGTCTTTTTTCCCCATCAGTTTTCATTCTTTGGATTGCCTATGACAACGTAGCACTTCTGTATTCTCTATGTTGAATGTACTTGCCATATCCAACATAGTCATTCCTCAGCAAGTTAATTAAGGCCAAATAATTTGAGATCTTTAAAAGAAAACAATAGCAATAACCTTAAGAAAATCAGTTCCTTTTCTTTATGCAGTAAGAAGTGATCCAACACTGATCTTAGAACAGTCCTACAAGGAACTTTCTGATAATGTATATATATAGTAAGAATGGATATAGAGTGGCTGGAAGCTACAATTAGATAAAAATACAGAATTAACTGCAAAAGTTAGAATAATAAAATTCTTGTAACTATGAATTGCCATTTTTACTGGTAGCTGTTGATTATGTAAAATACTCCCATAACTAATTGTGTACTTAAGTAACACAAATACATCCGCAGTAAGGCAAATGAGCACTTTATTAAACACAGATTTGTTTCTTGTGTAGAGGGAGATACACACGAAAAAACCCATAATGATTTCAGAGTTAACAGAGCTGTCACAATCTGTTAGTCACTCAGATAAGAAGCTTGTTGCCAAGTTAGATTTTAATCTTCAGCAACACTGTCTACATAGCATGTCAAGTTTCAGTTCATCATCTTAAGCATTAAGACATTTTCCTTCTTCTCTTTTTGGTTTGTTTTATATATAGGCAAATATATTGCCATTTATAAATACACAGAATAGTATAAAAATTAACTTTTAATGCTTTAAGTCAAACACCAAAGCCCAACGATGTTTCACAAATTTATGTGAGCCATATTTTTAATGAATTATCAATCAGCTTGATTTAAGTCTGAAAGAGAAAATAAAAATTACAACAATAAAAAGCAGAATTGCAAGAGGAGTCAAACAATCATTCATATATTCACGCTAAAAGGCTGAAATTCATAACTTTTGGAAAATTTTAAAGACAATTCTCTGATACAGTAGCACGTTCTTTTATTTCTCATTTTCTGCTAAAGGAAAATGCCAAGTATACAGCTTTCATTTTTGCTCCTGCTGCTGCTCCAACTGTCAGAATATCAGTAGGAAACAAATACGGAAGTATAAGCTTTATACACTTTTTTTTTTTTAACACAACAATGAAAAGAAGGCCAAAAACATGCATTCATTACTACCTTTCCTTGCCATTCATGAAAAATAAATCCAACCATGCTTATATCTTCAGAGATCTTTTTCAAAACATTTTAAGCACTTTTTCTAAACTGGTGAGCAGCACTCACTCGCAGAAAAGACACAGCAATGATAAAAATTAAGTACTTTTAGATTTGCTGTTCAAAACAAGGTCTGAAAATACTGCTTTTTAAATTTGAACATGAAAAGCTCCCAGTTAGCATCTGTTAAAAACAAGTTATATATAAACTAAGAATACATGAATCATCAGATAAGAGCTCCAACCTAAATAAGGGCTGAGAATTTTACTTGTTAAATGAGCACATGAATTTTTTTGGCCTCAGAAATTCAAGCTGGAGAAACATACTTAGTTTACCCTGTTTGACTGTTGTCTTACTTCCCTTTAAAGAACAGGTTAATTTTAATTATTAATCCAAAGCACATGTGTGGCTTGAAAAAGCACAAGTAGAGGGCTACACGAAGAAGCAGTTATGTATCAAAGCTACACATCCATTTATACAAACACAAATCATTCTCTAGACAGAGCCTTAGGTAGGAATCTGGAGCGTTACATCTCAGCTCTGCTGTTATCATGTCGTACTTCAGGCAATTGATTTCAGGTCCTTGAAAGTTACTTATTTAACAGCTAATTCCTCAAGAGTTTTCTAACATTTTAATTCTTCTTAAACTTCATGTAAAACATGAACAAAATATGACATTCAAATTTCAGAAAAGGTAGATATTAAAAAAAAATAGTCTAATGAATTCTGTATGTCCCAATTCAAACATCATTGTACACGATACATTGAGTGAATTCATACGCCTTTGTAATGATGGACTGGCCACTGGAATATCCAGGAGATAACAGCAACAAAATAACAAAGCAGTGTTTGTGTTCATGACCTTAAACAAAAAATCATTATGGGAAATCTGTATCTTTATAACCAAACGAAGTAGTTTTAATTCCAATGTTATTTTTGGCTGAACATGTTGGGTAAAGCCTATATATTTCATGCATTCTATAGCTATGAAACTAATTTTAGAGATAGTTTCCTTCAGTACTAACAGTCTGTCAATGGTAGCAGAAAGGTCCATAAGCGCCTGTTTTCTCTGAGAAGTAGAGTACTTCAGCTTTTTGGTTTCTTGTTATTATAGCAAAATAGTTCCCAGGGCACAAACATTTCATTTAGAAGGGTGACGGATCTTGGCATCACCCTGCATTGTGTAACCAGGCAACTGAAGTGAATACTGAAAAGCCTCCTGAGGTACAGGGAGATGCCTAAATATTTATGGAAATAAATGCCTCAGAACAATATATCAGTGGAATTGATTTGCTAGAAATGTATACAATCTTAGAGATCAACTACTTTTTAATGCTATTCAGAATAGAACATAGAAAGGTCTGAGCCATACTGAGCCAAGTTAGAAAGTCTGATATAGCAGGTATGCTACTATGGTAATGGAAGATTGTATTTATGGAAATGAACTTTTAGAGGAAAAGGAAGCAGGAAGCCCCATTATAGTGTATCCTTCTTCAGGCTACATTCACATGCTCACACTCAGGTATTTTCTGTCGCACAAGATGCCTTTGCACCCTGCCTGACTTCCAACAGAAGGGTATGGATTTTCCTATGTCATGCCTGCTAGCCTTGTGTGGACATCTTGAATACCTGAGCATCTCAAAGGATGGCCAAATGAATTATATCTCTTGTGTCCTCAAGTGTTTAAGTCATAAGAAGGACCCTGCTTCACACAGAAAACCTCTGAATTAAAATGGCAAAGCATATAAACTGCTATGTATTTATACATACCAGGTTTTTTATGTACATGATAAAAATGAATGAACTATGGCTGAATGTATGCTCCTGTAATAAGAGTGTAGTAATATTACATAGACATTGCATTGTCATAACACCAAGGTTTTATGTAACTCACGACAGTTCTTAGATAATCATAGAATCATTATGGTTGGAAGAGACCTCAAAGATCATCAAGTCCAACCTTCTACCCAATGCCACCATGCCCACTAAACCCATTAAACCATGTCTTGAAGCGCCACATCTAAACGTTGTTTGAACACCTCCAGGGACGATGACTCCACCACCTCCCTGGGGAGCCCATTCCAATGCCTAACGACTCCTACAGTGAAGAAGTTCTTCCTAATATCCAGCCTGAACCTCCCCTGGCGCAGCTTGAGACCGTTTCCTCTTGTCCTATCGCTAGTTACTGGGGAGAAGAGACCGACCCCCACCTTGCTACAACCTCCTTTCAGGTCGTTGTAGAGGGCGATCAGGTCTCCCCTCAGCCTCCTCTTCTCCAGACCAAACAACCCCAGCTCCCTCAGCCGCTCCTCGTAAGACTTGTGCTCCAGACCCTTCACCAGCTTTGTTGCCCTTCTCTGGACACACTCCAGCTGCTCAATGTCCTTCTTGTCGTGAGGGGCCCAGAACTGAATATGGGATTTGAGGTGCGGCCTCACCAGCGCAGAGTACAAAGGGATTCAGATATATTGATGTTAACCTCATTCTGAATAAAAACATGCAAGTAAGTTTGCCCTGTGTTTAAATTATGAATAAGAAAAAAATCATTAATATGAAATTTTGGCATTAATATTCTCAGATTAACTTAAACTAACTTTGAAAGTTGAATTTTCCCCTCAAGCTTTTCTTCTTACTTTGTTTTTAAAATATACAACTACATGGCTTGTTGGCCCAAGTGTACTTTTGAAATAAGAAACAAATTGTTTTCTAAATAATTCCCTGTATTACTTTAACTCTAGTAAACCAAAATTCCAGGCTGAAATTCTAGCCATGTTGAAGTAAACAGAATACATAAGGGTTTTCATGTTGAAAGATCCTCCTACCACTTCCTCTAATACCTCAATCTATTCAAAGGAAATTGTTTAAATGATTATGTCACAAATAGGCTAGCTTTCAGAAGTTTATGTCATATCTCTTTGTGTTTCACCTCACAAAATTACATTTTTTCCACTAAATACTGTGGTAGTATTCTAAACACAACAAAATTTAAGTAACCTTGTATTAAGCTAGAACGTATATTTTTGAGCCAGAAAATTAATGAAAATTTAAATCAAAAAAAGAAACAACCTTGTGATTTTGGAGAGATTTGAACTACCTGCATTCTAGGAAGTAGTGAGAATGTTAGCACGTGACATCAAACTTTGTAATTTACTGGTTACGAGTAACAAGGAAAGGAGCCATGAACTGCAGCCCGTGGGAAGGACCACATTCAAGCAGTTTATGAAGGACTGTATCCCAAGAGACAGACCCCGCACTGGAGCAGGGGAGAAGTGTGAGGAAGGAGTGACACAGAGGAGCTGTTAATGAACTGACTGCAGCCCACACTCCCCACTCCCCTGCTCTGCTTGGTGGGGCAGGATATAGAAGAGTCAGGCCTGAGAAAAAGGTTTTATCGTTGTTTTTCATCATCCTACTCCATTTTTAATGTGCAATGTATTAATCTTCCCCAAGTTGAGTCTCTTGCCCGTGAGGGTAATTGGTGAGCAATCTCCCTGTCCTTATCCTGACCCATGAGCTTTTTAATCTTATTTTCTCCCTTTGTCCTGACAAGGAAGGGGAGTGAGAGGGCAGGTTGGTGGGCACCTGGCAGCCAGTCAAGGTCAATCCACCACAACTGTATCAGAGAATTGTCTTAACATTATAAATTGAATCATTAAAATTACTTTTAATAACATTACTTATTTAACAATATTAAATATTAATATTTTATTAGTGGATCATGGTGAGAAAACAAAATAATTTCTCCCAAAAGCCATAAGAATAATGATAGTGATGACAGCACATACATTTTGAGCCTTGTTCAGCAATGCTTCTCATAGTTTAAATTTCCAAAAATAAAAAGCACAACACAAAACCTAATTGAATATTTAATCTTTCCGGTAATAAAAGTCTACCTACCTAAGCTTCAAAATCTAATCTCCCACACCTGAATGTACTTTCTCAAATCCTATACTTATGTTGAAAATGTCCCTCATACCTCAGTGCTAATTACTGTATTTTCATCTTGTGCCATTCTGTGCCATGAAATTTATCTGTGTTAAGTGGTAAATATGATTGACTTTAAGGATTACAGGCTTGATTCTTATATCATCTATCTTGATTTTACATCTTTGCATCTGTAAGCACCTGAGTAGAGCTATTCTTGACCCATATAGGTAAAAATTGATACCAGAATCAGTGAAGATAATCTCTGGTCATTAGTCTCAAAACCATATGGCAATCTGCTCAATATGCAGGTAATAGTGCCCTGAAAGAACACATTGGGGCACAAGCCATTATTTGGATCTAATTCAAATTGTATATGGCTAAACAGAAGAGTTACTGTCAGTTCACTTAGGTGTCACCTGTAATGAATACACAATGAAGAGAATCTGTAAAAACTCCATTAAAATGTAAAAGGGAATACTAGAAAAGGTTAGCTGTAGTTTTCCCTCTGCAGTATTATGACTTACTTTTAAATCAGTGTATAACATATAAATAGTTTACTCCAGAAAAACTATTTTAATTTTACTTAATATCAAAATGTGCTGTCAAAAAAAACCCCACAAAACAAAACAAACAAACAAAAAAAAACAGAAAAAAAGGAAGAATGTCTTTACAGACAAATTTCAAAGACTTTTAGACCAGTTTTAAATAACCGAGCTTGCTTTCAAAGATGTGCGCTCAATGGCTTTCTGGTTGAAATTCATATTCTTTTAGAAACATGAAGATATTGGCTAGAAACTTAAATACAGTGTTGAAAATTCTTTAGACAATCTGGGCCAGTGACTAAGTAAAGTAGATTTTAATATATGAGAACAGTGCAAATTTGACTTACATGTCAATGCAACCTGCAGAAAAACTTAGGTGGAGTTACAAGTTTACTTTTGCCTTTTTAGCTAATTAACGAAATAACGCTCTTGCCTTCCTGCAATTTCTTCTTTTGTTTATATATTACTAGACATAAGCCTTAAAAGCAAAATATAATGACTGAACATTTTAGAAATATAGACTATCACATTAATTCTGATTTTGAAATTGTAAGGAAGATCACAATAATATATTCCCATATTTTATTATCGTAATTTCAATTGTTTATTCAAATAAGTGTAAAGATGCAATATATCAGACTGTAGAATATCCCCCAAAGTACAAGCACAGTATGTATTTTTTTATATTTAGTATAAATTCTGACACTTGTGTTATATTCTTTTATCTCATAGAGCTGCAGAATAAGACTTTAATGTGGTCTGGTGGAGGGGCACTGATTTGGATAAATCATGTTCAGGTTTAGTCTTCACTAAAACTGATCTATCTTGAACAAAAATAACAGCATTGTACTAAAGCACTTGAGAAAACATGATAAAACTGTGTCCCAGCACTTCATAACAAAAGTAGAGCACAAAATATCCCTGAAGGCTAGAATTGTTTTTTAATACTTGACCAAGACAAGGTATTAAGTCTTTATAACCTGAAATGAAAATGAAAAAATAATTTGATCAAGATAAACAAAACTAAATACATTTTCAAAAGTGTAATAAATGGTATCCTTTTGACATCTTCTATGTTGAAGAATGTATTATTTTACCCAAAGACAAGAACTTAGCGATACATGTCATGTGGCCTTTGTTATCAGGCATATGACAGAATACGATAGGATAGAACAGAACAGAACAGCTCAGTAGGAAGGGACATACAATGATCATCTAGTCCAACTGCCTCACCACTTCAGGGCTGACCAAAACTTAAAGCGTATCATTAAGAGCATTGTCCAAATGCCTCTTAAGCACTGCCAGGCTTGGGGCATCGACCACCTCTCTGGGAAGCCTGTTCCAGTGTCTCACCACCCTCTCAGTACAGAAATGTCTCCTCATATCTACTCTGATCCTCCCACGACACAGCTTTGAACCGTTACCACAGATCCTGTCACTGCATACCAGGCTGAAGAGATCAGCACCTTCCTCTCCACTTCCCCTCCTCAGGGAAGGATATTCTTACATGATAAAAGGAATAATAAAAGATCTATGATGTGAACTGCCCAATGCTGCCATGTACGGGAATTAATAGAAGGGCAGTATCTTAAAGCTGTACTTATCTCAGAGAAAATATTCCAGGTACAATAACCTATTTACCTTTAAAGTAAAATACAGAAGGGGAGAAGCTCTGTAATAATTAGTGTCCGGAACATGCTATTTGTTTAACATTTTATCAGGTTACACAGGTTGTTTTATAGTGAAACAATCTTAGTAATTATGATTTTGAAAATTAGAACTGTAAAATTAATTTCATTAGTTATATGTTTTCTTTCCTCGTTATGTATGTATTTAAGTACAAATTAAACAATATGATTGCCACAATATGTGAAGCAAAGGGTTGTCTCCCCCATGTAAACGCTTTCTACAAAAACAGTTGAAGTATTCTATGAAACAAAGTGGGTAAGAGCAAACAAGTTCAGCAAGGCCAAGTGCAAGGTCC
>NW_009627042.1:0-1124 GCF_000690535.1 Cariama cristata
AGCTGTTGAGTGCAGGCAGGTTTTCGGGAGCAAGCCATCCCATCTTGAGCAGGAGTGTACCCAGGGAGCCCCTCAGACACCCTAACCCTGGCACAGAGTGAGCAGGGAAAGGGTGACCCAGCACTGCTAGAGCCTGACAATTTTACTGTCCTTGCATCAGGAGCAAAGTGCATTGCAGTTGGACCTTAGCTGCAGGTGTATCCTTACACATGTAGCCCATGCACGTGTAGCCCTACACTGTGGCCATCTGCAGCGTGCAACCTCTGCACTCATCCTCCTCCCAACTCACATCTTCCAGGAGTCTGGATGACCTGCAGAAATAGCTTCCTTGCGAACATGTGTCCTTGGGACGCTGGAGTAAACGTGTGTCTCGCTGTGCAATATGAAGCAGATGTTTCTTAACACAATGTGACCTGAGGAGTGCTCAGAGGAATGCTCCGTCCTCACCCAGGCAGAGCAAAAGCAGCGCCTGGCTAGGAAACAGAGCCGACAGCAGAGAGCCTTGCTCCTGGCTCTGCAGGACCACTACTTCTTCTCGAGCACAAGCACATCTCTGCACTCTGGATCTGTGCATTGCTCTTCCTAGGGGGTTTCTGGTTCCTCATTCTGGCCTTGAAAGCGTGCCAGTTCAGCACAGGGCCCTGCCACGGTGCCCTGCAACGGTCCAGCTTGCTGCAATCCTGTCTAGATGTCGTTTTCATAGAGAAGTAATTTTGGTTTTGCTCTATTGCTGGCCAGTGATGTTACTGTAAGCGCAAAGGTTTTGTGCATGATTGCATATCTGTGGTTTCTGTTAAAAACACTGCGTACTACCTCAGAGGAGCTGGAGATTCCACTTCTGCATGTAAAAATGAATTGTATCATGTTGTTAAAGCTATAACTGTCCTCTTGCAAGGCTGTAACTTATGTTATCCTTCTTGCTACTATTGCAGGAGGCTTTTAGTGCCCAACAAATTTTTCCTGGTGTTATGTACTCTAAGGCAAAATTCTGTTTCATTGAAATTCTGTTCATTTTCCCTGCCTTTGAAACTGAGCCTTGCTCTGATTTAGTTATATTGGGATTATTGAGGGACTGCTGTGATTGCAGATGACATTCACTATTCTGCTGCAGAGTTTCTCCACGC
>NW_009627042.1:1356-1620 GCF_000690535.1 Cariama cristata
GGTCGGTGTGAACAGGTGCCATTCAGCATCTGGTTTAACACAAGATGCACACGGCTGTGACGCACGGAAGCCAGGGCTGCTTGTCTTCCCTAGGGTCTTATGTCCAGTGGGACATCCATCCCTTCTCATTCGCCCCTGCTTGTGGCAGCGGCTCTGGTAGCTCTACCAGCTTTTGTAATACCTGATGAAGCTAGCTGTGACCTTCAGAGAGAGACAGGGCAGAGGTAGTAATACAACAAGGTGAAGAATTGGCAGCACGGTGGT
>NW_009627043.1:0-13128 GCF_000690535.1 Cariama cristata
ATTGTGAAACCATCCAGAAGAAGGTTCTCTACTAGCTGTGCTTGGTTATTTTCTTCAGACTGCTCACAAACTTCTGATTAAAATCTCCAGAAAATTTCTAGAATTTTCACGTCATATAACTCCTCCAAAATTTCCTAGGTGGTAGCTAGTCCTTGCAAAAATTCAGTTTCAAAGAATCAGTCAGTGTCTACAATACCCGAATACATTTCTTTAAAAATCACTCTCCATTTCTTTTTGCAACAGAAATGTACCATAGCCATAGAATTTTTGAACTAACCTGTAGATCTTAATGGATTAATAAAATTCAGCTATAGTGTTCAATAGGCTCAAAGTATTTATCTTGTCAGTAGTTTTTGTAGTAACATTTTCTGTAAGGAAAGCATTTGGCCATCAATTTAAAAAGATTAAAGATCAAAGTTATCCTATCTACTTAAAGTATTAGGGTGTGTTTTTTGTGGGTTTTTTTGGGGGGGCGAGGGCGTGGTGGTGTTATTTTGTCCCTTCCTGGGCTGGATTCAATCAGTTTTAAATCAGAATTACATGTTTGGGTTTTTTTTTTGTTTCTCTCCTGTTTAGAGCTCATTTTGGAATTGATACTGCTTGCTTAGATAACTCTAAAGCTACAGTTAGAAAAAAACTAAATATAGAATAGATGCATGAGTGCATCTTGGGAAGGTGGTATTATGGATGGAGAGCTGTCATCACATCCTTCACAATTACATTATCATGTGCTCCTGTGGTGTACACCTGTGGCTTGTTGGCAAGGCATTTAATTCTAAGGACTATTGAACACCATGCATTTTCATAGTGAATCAGCGCAAAGTTATTTAACACAGGTGTTCCTGTAGTTGTGATACATTGGGAGATTCACAGTGTCCAGTAGCCTTCAAAATTACACCCTCCACCTGTGTGGTGAAGAAGTTTAGCAATACCTCACTGACGTTGGTGTTAGCTGTGTTGTGATAGTTAGGTGCCTGTGTGCGTTTATGCCAAGCCATGGTTCAAGCATGTTACAATGAAATTTCTCAGTTTTTTTATATTAAAATAATATTCCCAACTATTTGTTCTCTTAAAGGCTCAGTATCTAGGAGCTACTAGATGAGTCTTTTCATTTTCTTTTAGAGGGATGTTGCCAGTCCTCCTGGCTGTGGACTTTAAGAAGTCAAACAAATTTTACCACGTTCAAGAAATACTGTATCATGAAACATTGGGGGGACTTTAATTCTCTGTAAGAATAAAGATTTTGACATGTATATAATTATGGATTATAAAATTATCAGCAGTGCTGAGACTGGAGGTGCTTGTGATGGCTATGTGTTTAGTTTTTAGTTTTCAAGGGTTTGAGGTATTTTTTAGTGTTTTTTTTTTTTACCATAAACTTGAGGCTCTTTCCAATTCTACTGTGAAATGTTTATATTTGAAATGCCAACAGGAATTCAACCAAAGCCTTAGCTTTGCAAAGTGGAAAACAAGTGCTCCTTCTGAGATCCACCTGGCACTGCAGAGTGACCAGTTCAGCTGGCAGGAAGGATCTGTGAGAAACAGGATCCTGATGCATCATTACCAGAGCTGGTGGCTTACATCTCACCCACAGGGAAAATTAGCCACAGGGAACTATGTTCTTCGGTAGGCCCTTGCTTTGCAGAAGATGATGCTGGTGAGCTATACCTTGGTGTTGTGTAATTTGCTAGATTCCAGTACCACCGTGCTTGGAAACATATCTAGCTTAAGCTTTTCCTTGTCTCAGTTATGTAGCTTTTGCTTGGTATTGACACTAGAAGGGACAGCCTGAACTATGAGTTCCAGTATGTACCATTCAGTCACTGGCAATTGCTTTTTGTCACTCTTTACAGTATCTGAATGGATTTTGGAGGGAGAAGTAAAACTGACATCTGATAAACCAATTGTATATCTAACCACAGTGATGCTAAGCTTTTCAAAGAGAATTGTGTGTGAATTTCTTTTTTAGGAAAGAAAAGGTGTTTTGGGGATTGGTGGTTTGTTTTTTTTTCTTTTTTTCCCTTTTTTTTTTCCTTAGCCTTATTTTTAGAAACAGCCAAACTGAAGCATCCCCAAAGCTTTCTCCAGAGGTTGAAATGCTGTGTTTTACTAAGAGTTCTGTTTTACTAAGCAGTAGGTCATGAGAAGTGTCAGGCAATTATAAGAGGTGGTTCTAAGCTGATTTGTTGCTGTGTCACTCCTGTTTCACAGTTGTGTAACTTTGTTGATTTCCCTGTAGCTATGACAGTAGCTAAATTAAATTAGCTGAAATTAAAATGAAAGAAAAATTTAAAAAAAAAAAAGAAAAAGAAAAAAGGAAAATGAAGCATGCTATCAAGAGCTACAATTTCAAAGAATTGCAGAGAATCTGGTCCAATGTGAGAGCTGTTATTTCAAGGACTATCATAGCAAGCATGGCAGAAGGCCAGTATGGATCAACAAGGAACTCCTGATTGAGCTCAACTAGACAAAGGAAGAACACAGAAGGTGGAAGCAGGGATGAGGTAGCTGGTATGAATACAGAAGCATTGCCTAAGCACGCAGGGATGGAGCTATAAAAGCCAAATCTCAGCTGGAGCTGGAACTAGTGAACGATGTGAAGGACAGCCAGAAGAGCTTCTATAAGCACACTGGCACCAAAGGACGGTGAAAGAAATGTAAGACCACTTCTCAGTGGGGCTGGAAAGCTAGTGACAAATAACATGGAGAAAGCCAAGGTAACCAATATTGGTTTACCTCATTTTTTTTCACTGGTTAGGTTTGCCCATATGCCTCCTAGGTCCTCAAGTCTGTTAGCAGAGTCTGTGGAAGGAAAGCATTACCAATAATAGAGGTAAGACCAAGCGAGAGCACACTTAAGCCATATAGACATACACAAGGTCAAAGGGCCAGACAGAATGCATGCAAGGGTGCTGGTGGAGTTAGCTGCTCTCTTTGTGAGTTTGCTGATAATTTGAAAAAGGGAAATGATACCACCATCTTGAAGATGGGGAAGAAAAAGGATCCACAGAACTACAGGCCGGTCAGCTTCACCTCATGTCCTGGGAAGTCTTCACTAACAAACCGGATGCTTATACAGAATGCACTTTCTGTACATTTCTGGACAACGACGACATGAAGAAAGACTGAAGGGTGGGTTTGCTGTTCAAAAGACCATACAAGCCAGAGGAAAGGGATGACAAGAACTGAATGAAGTTCAGCTTTGGTATATATAGACTTCTGCGTCTGGGGTGGAATAAACTCATGCAGGACTACAGTCTTGGTGCCAGCTTGCTAGAATGCAGCTTTGCAGAATGCAGGACCTGGGTTTCCAGGTGGAAAACCAATTAAACTGGAGGAGTCAGCAGTGCACCTTTGCAGCAATGAAGGCCATCTGTATACTTGGCTAGGTTAGCAATAGGACAGCCAACAGTTTGAGCAAAGTGAATCTTGTGCCCCACTCGACTCTTGTGAAATCAAATATGAAGTGTTGTATCCAGCTTGGGGCTCTCCAGTACAACAACACTGACATACCACTGGGATAACATAGAAACATGGAGCCAGGCTGTTCTCAGAGATGCATGCTGGAAGCAGGAGAGGCAAATGGACGCAACATGGAGCATGGGGAAATTCTGACTAGGTACAAGGAAAACGTTTCCATCATAACAGTGGTCAAACAGGTGGAGCAGGTGCCTCAAGAGGCTGTGGGATTCTGCTCTTGGAGATACTGAAACTCAGCTGGACTCTATCCTGAGCAACCCAATCAGAGTTGGGGGCGGTGGGGGGGGTAACCAGTCTTGAGTAGGAAGTTGGACTGGGTGGTCTCTGGAGGTCTCTTCCAACCTGTTTTTCTATGATGCTATAGAAATGCTGAAGACAAACTTTATATTCTGTGGAAAACAATGGGGGGGGGGGGGGTATTGTGCTCATAGTGACAAGGATGCAGACTTACTTTAATTCTGTTGTAAAATTTATCTACTCTATTTTACAGTTCATCGAAAGTATGTCATAATTTTCTTGAGCTGAATGCATCACTTTAACTCCTAGATAGTATGAAATCTTGATAACATTAAGATCTGCTAAGCTTGTCCAGAACGCTGACCATCTAGAAGCCAGTTTCTATATAGAATATATTTATCCAAATACCCTATGTGATTTTTTTTTAATAAGGCTTTACCAAATACACTATAAACAGAATACTGAGAAACTGAAAATTAGAAGAAAAAAAAGAGAGAGTATATCTATCTAGTCTTAAATGATGTTTTATGAAAAATATTTACAAGCAGCAGCCATAGCAAGAAAGTAGGGTGATAAATGAAGTCTAAAATACAAAGCCAAAGCCAAAAGTATTAAAACCAATGCCAAACACCTTCCTAGGCCTTTTGGGGCAGGAAGAGAAAAAGGCAAGGATTGCATTTTTCACAGGAATGAGAATTATCATAGATCATTTCTTCAAGTCCTTAAAAGTTCATGTATATAAGTATAGACCTCTAACATCAGAATTAATCTTGATGTAGTTCAGCTGAAGGCCCTAAAGTTGCATCAAGGAACAATGGGACATTCTATAGCACACCATCCAGTTGTTGCTTTTCTAATTTGTTCAGCCTGTTAAAAAAAAACCAATCCTGACTCCTGAGCCTCCTCTAGTGTTCTAAAAATAAAAGCAAGTCATGCATGCTCAAATCAAAGCAAAATACAGCTAAGTACAGAATCATTGATGAAATGCACATCTTGCCAGAGAGGTATTCTTAAGCATACACCATTTTTTTCTTCTTCTTCTTAATTTTCATGGGGCAAAATGAAAAGTTCCAGTTGGATTCACATCCCTACATGTTTTCCTGTGTTTCTGGCTGGTAAAAGATGTAATAGCTTGGCGCTGCTGTTTCATAAATACTAGCCACACTGTTTGAAACTACAAGAAGCAAACAAGCAGATTCTCCACTCCACTTTTCGGGCTCTTAGCAATTAGCTAGTTACATTTATCTTGTGCATACCCATGTATCAAAATTGAAGAAACCAACTATTAAGGAAGTTTATAGTTTTTCCTGAATCCATTTGGAAAATTGATACTGTAGCATTTTAGTGATACCCTGTGTTTTTAGGCAATTATTTCAATGAACAATCTGTCTGATTTTGCTAGATAGCTTAAAAGTGGATCACACTCCAACCACACACAATTTCTACCAGACTTCATTATAAACCTCATCAGGGTTTAGAATATTTCTTTTCCAGTAAGTTGTGTGTGCAGTGACAGCAGTATTTAATCAATACATCATTTTATGACCATACACTTCTTACTGCCAATTGTAATTCTATTTCACTTTTTTTTTTTTTTTTTAAAGTTTTTATTTTTTAACATATGACTTCAGTAGAAGAACACTCAAATTTTCTTAGGTCAGCATTAAGTTATACATAGATACATATATATATATATATGTAAAAGTCATAAGGAATTGACATGGTAATTATATTCCTTGCTTGCTCACTTTTAGTCTTAGTGACAAAAGCCAGAAATTACGAGGGACTATGTCTCTTGGAAAATAAGGCAGATTCATAGACTGACATGAACCCTATGTAGTTCTAATGATTTAATTTGTATGAGGACTTCTTTAAAAATCCATCAAAGTTGATAAAAATACTTTTTATTACATTATTTAATTTCCATTTTATACACCACAACAGATGCCAGTTTGGACTCTTATATGACTTATTTAGGTATAATATTTTACTCATCTAGGCACAGAGGAAGGAAATAAAACTCTGCCTTAATTTGAATTTAGAAGAAATTAACCCCCTTCCCAAATCCCTAATCCAACTAAGAAATCACGTAATTATAGAGCTATTCTTCCTTGCTGTACAGTGGGGAAATCAGTATTAATACTACTGAAGTATTTTCAGCCAAACCAAAGCAGGAGTAACACCATGTAACATGTGTAATTAACCAATCATAGATTCATATTTCTCATGGCAAAACTACAATTTAACAAAGCAGGAATTTGGAGGGGTTTAAGTCCTTTTTCTTCTCCTCATATGCTGATATTAATAATACTAAGTCTTTACTTTTAGTCTGCTTCCACGTAAAAACTGATTCCTTAAAGTCACATTTAGTAATAAATAAGAAGTGTATAACTTTTTTGAAGGGAAAAGGAGGGAGGAAGAAACATATTCATATGAAAAGGCATCTGAACTGAAAGTAGTTCATGGTTCATGAAATGTGTAGTCAAGGTCAGAGTAATGCTGTCTATTGAGTTTTAACTATGATGAATTTACTCCTCCTTTCCATCTCCCCCCAAAAGTCAGCAAGGGTCTTACATTACCTTGAAGTAGCAATAGAGTTAACTTTCAAGTACAAATGTTCTCTGTTGTGTCTGAATTTCAGGTCAGGTGGCCAAAAAGATAATATGACAACTTTAGGAAAGAATTTCCTACTCCTTCATGCCTCCTGACCTGATTCATTAATGCCTCCTTAAAAGCTGATAGTTAATTAGGAACAAGCCTAAAAAAAAAAAAAAAAAAAAAGAAGGAAAGAAAAGTAGAAAATACATTTTTATGCAACACAGTGTCATATCAGAGAGAAGGGTCAGGTTCCTAACCCTAAATTCTGATATGCCTGGGGAGGGGTGAGATTTTACACTTTGGGAAAGATTCTCAGACCCATTATGGAGCCATGATATCTTGTACCTGCCCCCAGAGAGAAGTCAGGGAGTCTAAGAAGTGCCAAGCAGCTTCACAGTCATAGGCTGTCTGATTTACAAATTTAAAACTGGGTATTCTCTTTGAATGTCTAATGCTTTCCAAAATCTGCCAGAATTTTTAAGTATACTTTATGAATTTTTCAACACTGTGTAAAACTTTCCACTGCAGCTGGAAAATAACGAATCAGCCTTTGTTTAAAGTATTAAGTTAGCAATTTTCTGTCAGAACAAGTTCATTAGAATTTATATGAGGCAAGGAAATTAGTTTTCTGCAATTCTGCTCAGCAAATTCAGAGACAAAGTTAATGTTTAGTATAAGTATAGTTATTGATCAAAATCAGGTTTTCACATTTGAGTTTCTCTTTTAGCTCACAAATGGCTTGCAAAAAAATCACCATATTTTCTTTCCAGGATAATGTTTATTATTTGTTGCATTGTGTGCTATCATGCCATTCACTTCAACAAGTCAGTTTTGGCCATTTTTTGTTGTTTTGTTACAGAAGTAAATCTTTAACAATGGAATAAGAAATAACAATATTGAGTACTGAACTGTATTTTTCTAGCATGAAATTTATGAAACTTTGGAGATCTAATAGTAACATTCAATTTGAGAACGCTAGGTAATTGAATGCAAATCCGAAATTATCCATTGGTCAAGGTATGTGAATCAAGAAAACTGGATCTGAGCAAATTATTCAGCCTTTTCTGTTGTTTTTCTATTATAAAACAAAGAAGACAGCAGAAAAGTGATCTAATATATGTGGTATGCATATTTGTTGATATACCTAAGAACTGAAAATGAAAGAAAATCCACAGTGTCAATCATATGAAAAAGACTGGTTGTTCTATTACATCTCAGTAGGTATCTATAAATTCTGCAGACTTGTGACCACCCACATTGCCCCTACTTTGTACCAGTGGAATATGGAGCAAAGCCAGTCCATCTCTTTCCACAGCTATTTCCCTAGCCTGTTACAGTGAACACAAATCACCAAAGACAAGTTTTTTTTCTGAGAACTTTCAATGTCTTCATTCCATTTTTCCCCTCTCCTGATTGCTTTTCCTTTATTACTTGCTGGAAAATTGCTTATTTGCTGAAGTTGTTTTTCTAAAATTTCTGTGTTTAGGAGAGCAAAAATAGTGACAATATAAACTGGAGCAATGAAGCCCATTTTTATTGCTGTGGAGGTAAAAGAGAGGAAAGGCATGAGTATTAATTGCTTCAATATGTTTGTGACAACTATGTTCTCACCCTACTCTGTATGTGTGGTCATCTGCCCCACTAAAAGAACTCAGGGAAATGTATTTAGTGGGATATTGGATTGGAAGGGGTAAGGAATAAGCTACTCCAGGCAAAATAATTTTGCTTAAATATCAACAGAGAAACAGGAATAGAATAGACTGTTTTAGTTGGAAGACACCTACAATGATCATCCAGTCCAGCTGTCTGACCAATTCAGTGCTGACTGAAAGTTAAAACATGTTGTTGAGGGACATTGTCCAAACGTCTCTTGAACACTGACAGGCTTGGGGCATCAAACACCTCTCTAGAAAATCTGTTCCAGTGTTTGACCACCCTCTCTGTAAAAAAATGTTTCCTGACGTCCAGTCTGAACCTCCCCTGGTGCAGCTTCAAACTGTCCCCAGGTGTCCTATCACTGGACACCAGGGAGAAAAGATCAGCACCTCCCTCTCCACTTGCCCTCCTCAGGAAGCTGCAGAGAGCAATGAGGTCGCTCCTCAGCCTCCTTTTCTCCAAACTAGACAAGCCCAAAGCCCTTACCCACTCCTCACAGGCCATGCCTTCCAGCCCTTTCACCAGCTTTGTTGCCCTCCTCTGGATGCATTCAAGGACCTTCACATCCTTCTTAAATTGTGGGACCCAGAACTGCACACAGTATTCAAGGTGAGGCTGCACCAACGCTGAATACAGCAGGACAATCACCCTTTTTGACTGACTGGTTATACAGTGTTTGATGCACCCCAGGATGCGGTTTGCCCTTTTGGGTAGGGCTCACTGCTGACTCATATTGAGCCTGCTCTCAGCCAGCACCCCCAGATCCCTTTCTGCAGGGCTGCTCTCCAGACACTCCTCTCCCAGTGTACACCTGTGCCTGGTGTTCTCCATCCTAGGTGCAGAATCTGGCATTTTGACTTGTTAAATTTCATCCCATTAATCATAGCGCAATGCTCCAATCTATCTTGATCCCTCTGCAAGGCCTCCTGTCCCTCAAGAGAGTCAACAGCACCTCCCAGTTTGGTGTCATCAGCAAACTTGCTCATGGTGCATTCAACTCCTGCATCCAGATTGTTGATAAATACATTGAACAGGACTGGCCCTAGAACCGAACCCTGAGGAACACCGCTGGTGACTGGTCACCAGTCGGATGTAGCCCCATTCACTACAACCCTTTGAGCTCTGCCCTTCAGCCATTTCTTCCCCAAGTGCACCATGAATCCACTCATCCCACAGTTGGACAACTTGTCCAGAAGGATGCTGTGAGGGACAGTATCAAAAATCTTACCAGAATCCCAAAAAAACTACATCCACCGCCTTCCATTCATCCACTAGGTGGGTGACTTTATCGCAGAAGAATATCAAGTTATTTAAACCGGACTTTCCTTTTGTGAACCCATGTTGACTGTGCCTGATGATCACGTTATTCTTTAAATGTCTTTCAATACTACCCAGTATAATTTCTCCATATTTTTTTCCAGGAATTAAGGTTAGAATAGCAGGTCTGTAGTTCCCTGGGTCTTCCCTCACACCATTTTCGTAGATTGGAGTACCACTGGCTGGCTTCCAGTCAGCAGGGCCTTTCTCCTCAGACCTTTGGTAGATGATTGAGGCGCACCTTGCCATAACATCCACTAGCTCCTTCAGAACTCTGGGATGAATCCCATCAGGCCCCATGGACCTGGGAACATTCACTTGATACAGCTGGTCCCTTACAATTTCAGTGTCCACAAATGGAAATTCAGTGTTCCCACCTTCGTGGTCCTCCAACTCAGGGGACCAGGCGGCCCAAGGTCTATCAGTATTATTAAAGACTGAGGCAAAAAATGCTTTGAATGCCTCTGCATTTTCTTCATCCCTGTTAGTCAGACGACCATCTTCAACAAGGATTAGTCCAATGTTTTCTTTATATCTCCTCTTGCTATTAATGTAGTTAAAAAAACCCTTCTTGTTATCTGAAACACTGCACAGTTTCAACTCTAATTGAGCTGTGGCCTTTTGTGTCTTCTCCCTGCACAAACGAACCACAGATCTGTACTCTTCCTGTGAAGCCTGACTTTGCTTCCAGAGATCATACAACTTCTTTTTCCTCTTGAACTCCATGAGGAGTTCCCTGTTCAGCCAAACTGATCTTCTGCCCCACTTGCTTAACTTATGACACAATGGAATTGCGTGCTTCTGTGCTTCTAAAAGGTGGTCCTTAAAAACTGACCAGCACTTGTGGATTCCTAAGCCCTCAAAAGCAAATTCCTAGGGTACTCTGCTAAATAGCTCCCTGAATAGCTTGAAGTTTGCTCTCCTGAAGTCCAGGGTAACAACTCTGCTGTCCTTTTTTCTCAATACAATGAAAAATTTAAACTCAACCATTTCATGATCACTGTGGCCAAGACAACCATCTACCATCACATCCCCCATGAGTCTTTCTCTATTCACTAACAAACAGCAGGGGTTAGTGGTATCTTTCCTAGTTGGCTCCTTGAGTGCCTGTGACAAGAAATTATCTCCTGCAAACTTCAAGAATTTCCAAGACCTGCTTGTCACAGCAGTATGATATCCCCAGTCGATGTCTAGGAAGTTGAAATCTCCCATAAGGACAAGGGCTAGCAATCCAGAAATTTCTCCTAATTGCCTATAGAATAACTCATCAGTGCTTACATCCTGGCTGGGCCACCGGTAGTAGACACCAACTACAACATGTCCTGTGTTTTCCATTCCCCTAATCCTTACCCAGAGGCTCTCAACCACATCATCACTAACTATAAGGGATGTATAATCAAACGTCTCCCTATATATAGTGTGACACCTCCACCTCTCCTGTCCTGCCTATCCCTCTTGAGCAGCCTGTAGATCTCCATCCCAGCGCTCCAGCCATGGGACTTATTCCACCAAGTCTCACTAATACCGATGATATTGTAGTTCTGGGAGCTGACCAATGCTTACGATTCATCCTGTTTGTTTCTCATACTGTGGGCGTTGGTGTACAAGCATTTCAGATACGCTCCTGAGCCCTCTATACTCCTTGGAGCAGTGTAAATGTTTCTGCTAGGATTGCCACCCTCAGGCAATGACAAGACAACCCTTGGCTTACCTACTACAATCCTGTTGGTATCCCCTTCCTCCATCGATTTTAGTTTAAAGGTCTCTCGATCAGTCCTGCCAGCTTATGCCCAAAGACCCTTTTCCCCGTCAGGACAGGTGAATCCCATCAGACCCCAGCATACCTTGTCCCTCAAAGGCTCTTCCATGGTTTAAAAACCTAAAGTTTTGACGGAGCCAAATATCATTCAGTATCATCCACTGTAGTAATGGATGCTGATGACTTCAGCTTCCATGTACAAAGGCAAGACCTCAGCAGATAGGAATATTACAGCTGGGCAAGAAAGGTAACGATACTTTTAATTTCAGGGGATATGCTGAGACAGTGGAAAGTATATTAGCCTTTTGCATTTGACAAAGTAAGGAACTTCCATTATCTAACTAAAAATACATTTTCTGTAGCTATGATATCCTGTCAGTAGCAGAGATACATGCTATTTGCACTGTCTTTAAATGGTATCCAAACTTTGGGCTTTTCATGGTGGAGAGGACAGACTACTAAATAATTAGACTTTACCAATCTTTTTGTATGTGGAGTGAAAGCAAGGAGCTATCCTCACATTGCCCAGTTACAGGAAAGGTCAGCGGAAGTTTGCTTCTGTTGTTTGAGCAGTGCTTGGCATTCTCTTCTTACACTCTCTCTGCTCCATAAATCATCGCACACAGAAAGGTCAGGAACAGAGAGAAGGTAAGATACCAGCTAAATAAGGAACAAAAGATTCCTCTCCTCCTGGAAATCATCAGAGCAGAAAGGGAATTTCTAGAATCCTTTTGGGATAGGAAAGACAACCTGAGATAGTTGAAATGTTTGGATTCCACACTGTACAGTTGAACTGATTGGATTCAGCTCACATCCTTGTATAAATAAAGGAATTAACTTGGTGTAAAGCCATCCAAAGCCACGGGATAGTTACAGCTGACTGTTTCTTTTAATCTGTGCTTTTTTCTACCTACAGCATGTGGATTTTTCCTTTATCCGGATAACCTTTACTCGTGTTCTTAAATATGGGAAAGGACAGAGGTGAATTGAAAAAGGGATGGTTGTTGCCGTTTTCTTCACCTGCCACAATAATTCTAAATCGAGTATTTTTAGACTTGTAACTTCTTCAAAAAGACAGAGCCAAAATTAGACTCTAGATTTTCTATCACATAGTAAAAGGCTGCATTCAGAAAAGGCTGGTAAGGAAAAGAGATTTTCTTTGTTTGGCTCCTTACTCATTTTGGTTAGATATTTCAGATTAGTGAAAAGTTTGCTAAATATGTTGTTGGAGAGTTTGAAGCAGGAGCTGATACCAAACTCATGATCAATTCACTGAAGTTTTGAGCCTGAAACCTTTTGCTCATACAAACTGGGCAGCTTCCTATACATTTTTTTTAGTGTTATGGGGAATCTGGCTGATTTCGTGACCTTTTGAAATGACAGACGTTTCTACAGTTCTATGAACAGTACCAAAGTGGTCAAATAAGAGCAACTTTAAATAAATTAATATGTCTAGTCTGTGCTTTTGTGAAAAAGAATGTACTACATTACATGTTGTCCTGGTTTGGCTAAAACAAGGCCAATTTTCCTTTCAGTAGATCTTTTTCCTTCAGTTAAGTTTCTTCTAAGTAACTGCACTCTCTGAAGTTGGCTACATGTTTTTCAGACAGTGTCTGCTTTCAGAACTGATAGTGCTTGATGTTTAAAGTTGTTACTAAAGTAACAGTGGGATTGGCATGCAGAAAGGTCCATGCTTATACTTATTCTTATGGGAATCAAAGTCACTGTTGGCTCTCTTATGTTCCACATGTGAAAAGACCTAACAGGATCACATCTCTGGGAAAGAGCAGGTGGGACAGGTGACCAAAAACTGACCAATGAAGTATTCCATCCCATACACGTCATACTCAGTATAAAGCTAAAGGATCACGAGGGTCAGCATTTCTTCTTTCATGGCTGGTATCCCTGTGGGACCCTGCTTATTCTCCTGCCTCCGACCCTGATCCATGCATCCCTGAACACAGTTCCTGTGTGCTGTGGAGTCCAGTCTGGGTCATCCAGGTAGACGCCCTACCACAGCAGCTGTGCAAGCCACCGTGGCTTGCAATTCCCTGATTATCATTGGGAAGCTCAATATTGGT
>NW_009627044.1:0-1459 GCF_000690535.1 Cariama cristata
TTTGGTAAGTTTTTCTTGTCTTTTCTTAAATGTCCTCGCTTTTATAATTTTCTTCCTATGTGTCTATCACGCTATGGTTATTTTTTCTTGTCTTTCCTTAATGCTTTTGAAACTTTCTTTTTATGTCAACTGTTATCCAGCTTTCTGTCCCCATTTTAAATTTTTTTTCCTGCTTGCCCTGTACCCAGTTGCTTTTCAAATTTTCTTTCTAGGTCTACTTTAACCAATTCACTGTCTTTATTTTTAAATTTTTCATGCCTGTCCTGAACCTCATTGCTTTTTTAATTTGCATTCTATGTCTACTTTTATCAAGCTCCCTATCCATATTTTAAAATTTATTCCCACCTGTAATGTACCCTGTCACTTTTGAAATTATATTTCCATGTGTGTCTTTTTTTACCTTATCGTATTTTTTTTCTTGTCTTTCTTAATGCCATCACTTACTAAATTTTCTTTCTATCTCAACATTTATTATGTTTGCTGTCCCCATTTATTGTTTTCCTGTCTTTCCTGTACTCCATCTGTTTTTAAATTTTCTTTTTATGTTAACTTTTATCCAGTTTGCTGTCCCCATTTTAAAATTTTTTCCCCGGTGTTTCCTGTACCACAACTTTTTAAAATTTTGTTTCTGCATGTGCTTTTTCACGGTAGCTGGTACAGGGCTACATTTTGGATTTGTGCTGAAAACAGCACTGACAACACAGGCATGCGTTAGTTATTGCCAAGCAGCACTCACACAGTGTCAAGGGCTGTTCCGCTCTTCATCTTGCCCCACTGGCAAGCAGGCTAGGAGTGCACAAGCAGTTGGGAGGACACAGCCGGGACAGCTGACCCAACTGACCAAAGGGATATTCCAGACCATACGTCACGCTTAGCAATAAGACTGTCAGTGGAAGTTGGGGAGGTGTCGCTTGGGACTGGCTGGGCATCAGTCGGTTGGTGGTGAGCAATTGTTTTCATTTGCATTGCTTGTTTTCCTTGAGTTTTATTGTCCCCTTTGTTTTTTGTGCATTGTCACCCCTCCTTGCTTTTCTTTCCTGAAATTCTTCTTAATTATTAAACTGTTTTTATATCAGCCCACGAGTTTGTTTCTCCTATTTACCCTTCTGATTCTGCCCCCATCCCCCTGTTGGGGAGCAGGCGAGTAGCTGTATGGTGTTTAGTTGCCAGCCAGGGTTAAGCCATGACGCCGTGTCTACTTTTATGAAGCTGCTTATTGCTATTTTTTAAGTATTTCCTGTCTATCGTGTACCTCGTTGCTTTTAAAATGTGTTTTCTAATGTCTAGTTTTAGCCAGTTCACTGTCTTTTTCTTATTTTTTTCCACTCTGTCCTGCACCCCATTACTTCTAGATTTTCTTTCTATTTCTCAGGTTTAGTGCACTGTCATTATTTTTTAATGTTTTTCCGGTCTGCCCTGTACCCAATCATTTAAAATATTTTCCTTCTATGTGTCACAG
>NW_009627045.1:0-410 GCF_000690535.1 Cariama cristata
GCATGTCAACTGCACCACTCAGCTTGGTGGCATCTGCAGATTTGCTGAGGGTGTACTTGATCACACTGTCTTTGACACTGATGAAGGTATTAAACAGCACTGGTCCCTATACAGACCCCTGAGGGACAGCACTTGTCACTGATCTCCATCCGGACATTGAGCCATTGACCACAACTTTCTGGATGTGATCATCCAGCCAATTCCTTATCCACTGAATAATACATCCATGAAATCCATATCTCTCCAATTTAGAGAGAAGGATGTTGTGGGGAATCATGTTAAAGGCCTTACAGAAGTCCAGATAGAGTACATCCATAGCTCTTCCTTCGTCCACTAATCATAGAAGGCCACTAGGTCGGTCAGGCAAGGCTTGCCCTTGGCAAAGCCATGCTGGCTGTCTCAAATCACCT
>NW_009627046.1:0-6173 GCF_000690535.1 Cariama cristata
GTTGTCAGGCACTGGAAGAAGCTGCCCAGTGAAGTGGTAGAGCCATCATCCCTGGAGGTATTTAAAAGATGTCTAGACATGGCACCTGGGGACATGGTTTAGCAGTGGACTTGGCAACGTTAGGTTAATGGCTGGATTCGATGATCTTAAGGGTCTTTTCCAACCTAAATGATTCTCCGATTCTAAATAAAATCCTGGCACAGAAGCTGGGGGAGTCTTCTAGAGACTACTCTCCTTCTCCTGAGAAGCATTTTCTCATAAGATTTACTTGTTAATCATCTTAGACATTCCTTCCTGCATGCATCATGCTCTTTTTACCCTCGCTTAAGAACACTACCATATACCAGCAACAGATTCTGAAACATCCTGTCAGCAAGTGAAATGAAGAAACAAAAAAAAGAATTCAGTGAAGATGTAAAGTGCTCTGGCTCTTCACAGGCCCTGATCTGCTCTTTTAAAGTAGTGGAGAAGAAAGGAAGGAACTTATCCCAGAGTGACTGAGGAAACTGCCAAAACCATCTGATTTCAAGCAACCCGGAATCAAGCATTTGGACACAGGGAAGACTTAAGAAACCCACACAGCAATGGTCTCTCTTGCAATTTAACAAACTGCAGAGCAGCTGCTGTAAAGCCATTCTTAGAATATTCTGTGCAGAATCACTGCACCGCAGCAGGAATTTACAATTTCACTGGGCACAAAAGAATCAAGACTTCACTTGCATCAAGCATACAGAAGGGCACACAAAGCCAAGTTAATCAGAAAGGCAGCCCTGATTAACCCATTATATCTTAGGAAACTTTTCAGCCCTCAGTATCATCTTATAATTGTAATACCAATGAAAAAGGCTAAACCTCTCTTTTGCTTTAGCTGAACAACAGCATCAGATCCCATACTCCTCTCTCAGGTCAGGAGAAGCTGTGAGGTTTCAACCCCTGGGTAACAACTGTGTGGGCTGTGACCTTCTGGACCCAGCTCACCTTCATGGTAATGGTCCTCAACGGTGATGATTCTGCCCTTGGTTGCTCTTGCATTTTCAAGTATTGTCTTCTTATCCAGAGGCTTTATAGTGAAGGGATCAATCACACGGATGAAGATTCTTTCTGCAGAAACAGAATGAAATGATTTGCAACATGAACTTGGAGAATGCAAGACAATGCAAGTGGTACAGGCAGCCCCTGTGATCTTTTAGAGCCATTATGAAAACTGTCTACCCTAACTCCTAGGTATCTGTACCTACGGCTTGTCTACCACAGAACCCTAATTTTTGTATGTATTCTTTCTTCATGCACCTTGTGAGACAGTAATATCCATCCATTCCACAGACAAAACTCTTGAGACAGAAAAAACTTGGATAAGTGACTCAAGGTCACTAGAAGTACCCATCAGCAAAACAGTAATCTAACTGGCCTTCCCAAAGGTAAGAGCAGAATCTAGTCACCAGGAAATCCTTCTTATTCAGACTGTCAATCATAATTTTTTTCCCCAGACCTTTATTTTTCCTTTAAATTTATTGTCAAGCCAAACACAATTTCCTCCTGCTTCTTCAGTCTGTAGGTATTCTGAATTCTTCATTGCAGGCTGCCCACCTATCAGGTATGCCTGTTTGAACCGCCCCAGCCCTGATCATGGAGCCCTTAAGGTTCGCATCAAACCCAGAATTTGTCCTGTCATCATCAGGCAGGCCCAGATTACTTTTTAAAACTATGTACAAATGGCAACTGTTTATAAAGAATAGCAAATTACACATGCAAATTACCTGCTGATCAGGTTTTATCTGATCTCGGCTAGCTGAACACTGAGTAAACTCTTATCATACATAAAGAAGTCCTATGTTACGTTGATGGTTTTGTAACTGAAGGCTCTTTAGTGGGTAATATATTTTAGGTATTAAACACTGCCTCTACACTAAGGGATCATCTCTCCATAGCTAGTTATTCATGCTTCAAGATCAGCAGAGCATCTCAAAGCACGGTAAATGCAGAAAAATAACAATAGTTCTGAAAACACAACTTTCAAAATGTCCTAAGCCTGATGGCTCAAGGTCATGACAAAACATCTGTCCATCTAGACACAGCATACAAAGCGACCCATAAGCCACAGACAGCATTAACTGTATTATCTCTTACTATTTCTAATCTCTTCCTAGGTGCAGGCTACTGACTCACAGATGGATTTTTGATGGTTTCTTTCTCTTCTTATTTCATTGATGGATTTTTATTTTTGCTGTGAGATGTCAGTGCATTTCAGCACGATCATAGAACTATTGCCTCCCATGCTAGTTAAAAGTTGATAGACTCATTGAAAAAAACCAAGCTACCAGTGAGCCATATCTACACAAAGGCGCTGCATATCAACAGCATTGCGTAAGAGCACACACAGTTGCTGTGGCTCAGCTGACAAGCTATATTTTGTTAACCGGCCCCAGCCCGATTACATTCTATTGTGCTGGAACCCTAGTCCGCCCGGACAATACGCCAGGGAAGGATCACTCCTGCTTCTTACACACCCTCTCTAAGATTCTGCCTGCAGTGCACTTTCAGACTGATTAGCAATTCTAAGGAGACTTTGATCTGATCAGGTTGGCAATTTTCATGGATACTAATGCTGCTAAGCTAACTAAAACCTACTCAATTAGGCAAGATTGGCAGATATATACTATGTTGCACTGCAACAGCTTAACAGGTGACTAGCTGTCTGCAACATTTTGATTAATGTTTACCAGTACAAAGGGTGAGTAGTTAGGCTGAGTGGTATTGATTTCTTTGCTGTGTTAAATGACAAAAAAGGGAAAAAAATGACCCATAATCTGATCACCTTTTCTCAGCTGCTCTGCTGCAGCCAGAGCCTCATGCAGAGTGACTCCTGCTCCGATCACAGTCACTTGGTCATCCTTACTCTTCAGAACCACCTGCAAGAAAATGTTTCCACATATTTTTAACAATAAATCTTACTGATATTTCTAACACTTCTGGAGATTTTATTAAAAAGATCAAATCTTTGGCATTCGAATGCTTTAGAGGGACAATGGCTTTTAGAAGAGGAACTCTGCATATTTATTCTGATTCTGCTTATCTGGGAAATATTTACCTTTGCCTGTCCAATATGGAAGTCCTCATTGTTGTTGTAAATGACAGGATTTTCAGGACGACTAGTTCTTATGAAACAAATGCCCTGTTTCCAAAGTAAACATGTTAGAAGTTAACAAAACCAGAAAGGTGTTAACAGTTTAGTTTGTAAGCCCTAGAAATAAATACAGCAAAATGACTTTTTCTATTTGTCTGTTTTTTCATCCTTCTACTTTACCTCTGGTTCTACTGAGTAAACCTTCCCCCCACCCCACACTGCCCATTAGTCCTTTTTCAATAGCTGGCCATTTCAGACATTACAATAGTTAACCTCTTAGAGCATGCTAACAACTTACAATTTTTCTTCTGATTTCAAGACCTTTATTTCTCTTTTGTTCTTTTGTGGAAATGGAGAATCCTACTTGAGTTAATTAGAATCTTAGGACTTTGCCATACATGTGCAAATTTTACTCTAGCGACTTTAAAGCAAAAGAAGAAATGCCCAGCTAAAAACAAGGAAAAATGCTTTCCATCAGTTAATGTTCAGATGCCCTTCCAAAAGAAGTAACAAACCAGTACTTAAATCTAATCTCTCCCTCACAATACTTTACACTACTTTCTCTCCCTTCCCATCTTTTTTTCACAAACCACTCATCACATTTGTAGCATACCAAATTTCCACACTCCTTCACTTAAAAGCTGTACTAGCAAGGTTGAAGTTTTTCAGATTATTTGCTCCTTTCTCAAGGTAAACTCCTATGGCAGCCAAATGAAGTACCAATCAAGGAGATGATCTGACCCAATACTACCAATGATGTTTGACCATTACTATGTCAAGTTAGCTGAAGGTAAGAGAGATCAGAAACTCTGTCACAGTCTCATGGGAAGTCTTAGTTGTATTCAGCCACAGCCTAGTTTCATTGGCAACAGAGAAGCAAAAGATGACCAGTGAGATTGTCAACTAGTACAAGCACCAGCTCTCAGTATCTCCAAAAGATGTAGGCTGTCTTAGACTAACAGACGACCTGACTTCTGAGCTTTCATGTAAGGGCACTTGATGATCAAAATCCTCAAGCTAAAATTATCTTTCCATATCCAGTTTCAATTTTGACCTCAATGATATCATACTAGAAGTGTATTTTCTCTAAGTTTGCTAAAGACCAACAAGAGTTACACTTGCCTTTATTTCTGAGACAATTAAGACCCAAACTGCAACTGCTGTGTTATCATTTCCATCTCCCCAAATCTGGCGTACAGCATTCCAGGCTGTTCATTCTGCACTAGTGTGGACAGAATGTCTGTAACCTTTCTGTGCAAAGAAAACATCCCACTACCATGCTGGAGCCTTTGAAAGAATTTATGTGGGTAGAGACATGCAAGAAACATGCCAGACGCAACAAAAGTAGTAAAAAGAAAATATTCTCTGACTCAGAAATACTGTGACGCAAACCTTGGTGTTGGCAGCTATTTCCACTGCTTTTTCAGTGGCTACAGCATCGCTAGGGTAAAACACAGTGGCAGTGGGAACAGCTCGGAACATGCAGAGATCCTCCAGTCCCATCTGAGATGGTCCATCCTCACCTGAAAGAATTAAACCAGAGTTACAAAAGAATAAGTGCACATTTCTGACAATTACTCAATATAGCAGTGAGGTTCAATGTCAACCAGGGGGGGGAAAAAAAAAAAAAGTATAAAATCAGGCACACACAGGACATGCAAGTCTACCTGCTTGAGAAAAGAATCATCTTCTCCTTAAACTTGGAATCATCTAAACAGTACATAAAGATAGAAAGAGACTAAAAAGAAAGAGAACTGGGGTTAAAAAGAAAAAATAGAAAATAAAGTATAGCAATTAAACAACACAAAAGGAAGACAACCAAAGTAGGAAGGATATAAATACAGAAAGAGGGTCACAAGATATCCAAGCATCTTCAGATTTACATGTACTGAGGCTGAAGAAGCAAAATTTATACTTGTCAATGGTGTTCCTCTAGATTTAAATTGCTGGAAATGTGAAAGAATTGCAAGCGTTCCATTAGAAATGGAGAATGCACTTGGTACAACTACTCTCAAATTCTTGGGCTCATTTCAAGATTAAATGAAGGGTATGTATTTTTCAATACTATAAAAAGTCTTTTAAAGAGCAATAGGGCACCCATGTCGTTAATTTAACAACTCAAGTGCCTTATGGCATAAACTGCAGATCTATAAAAACTAATTGTTAGCCAGAACATGTGCTGGATGTCATGATTTTCCATAGCTAAAAAAACACCCCCACAACACACCCCACCCCCAATGACCTTATGTAAGGGTGTTTTGGGAATGGCACTGTTCCAAACTAACCATGCAAGGAGTTCTGAATCCAGTCATGTCACAGCCTGCAGAGCAGAAGCAGGCCAATAAACCTTCCCACATGCACCCGCTACCTGGTACTCAAGAAGGACGAGTTCACAAGGAAGGAGCAGAGTATTTTCATAAGAGCAGCACAAAACTCTGAAGAACTTTAAATATGTTAAAGAAATCAATCATTGAACTCTGCCACTATACATTACTAATAAAGTAAGCATGAACCAGGAAAAGAGAGCATCTTGGCTTTCAGTCATGACATGAAAAAAACCTCTCAACATCACAATTTCTAAATCTGTATGCACTCTGACTGAATGAGTGGGATTTCAGTGGGCGTCTTCCTTTCCTAAAATGCACGCACATAATGTATGCATAGAAGAAACATGAAATTATGAAGAATAAAATTAACAGGTACCTGAATCAGAATCTTACCCAAGGTAAAGAGAGTATTCATGCCTGTCCTACTTTTGCTAAGGTGGTGCCAATAATACCAGCATTCACAGTTCATACCAGTAATTTACAGACTAGCACTAAGTTGAGTTCAGCCCCAAGTGCATCTTTATGAAAATCCTGACTTATGTGGTTTTAGAGTAATGCAGATCAAAAAAGAATAATTTTCAATTACATCTGCAAAAACCTACATTTATAGCTTAATAAAAAAAAAGTGAGTGCTTAATATGAACAGTCTCAAATGTCTAGAATACAAAACTGGTTGTCTAAAACAACTAACATTTCTATTTTTGACACATGTACACTGTTAT
>NW_009627046.1:6204-26163 GCF_000690535.1 Cariama cristata
CTATATGTTCAGTTTGGAAAATACAGATTTCCCATTATTCTTTCATCACCTTGAAAACATATTTAATGTTTCATTATATGTTTTGGTCCATCAGCAACTATTGCTCTAGAAGTGAAGTTAGTACAAGTTCAGAAGGTCATTGTGACAGTTGGTACTCATAAGTGTAATGGGTCCAAATTTCAGTGCAGCAGAAGCCCACGTCTACCTAGAATTGCATACATAAAACTTCAATTTTCACCACAGATCCAGTTAGGACTCTGAATTCCATGCAGGCCCAAAGTTCTAATACGAAGTACACTTAATTCATACCCTTCCATTTAAAATTGAATTTTCTAACTGCTAAAGGATTTCTCTGAATTACTTTCTCTCACAACTCGATTGCAAACCTTTGGGTTCAAATTATTTTTTGAAAAACAGAGTCGAGGCCTGAATCAGATTTGTAACTCAAACTTTATAAATCTAAGTATGCACTTCACAACCACAGCTCCCAGCAGAACATTTCAAGTGCTGAAAACTGAAACTTGGAAGTGTAGTTCTAGCAGATGATACAGATAACCCAAAGGAGTTCCATCTTCTAAAATAAGCAAAGACCAAAGGTAGTTGGCTTTTGCACCAACATCCTTTGCTGCTTGCTAAAAGACTTAAACTGGATTGAACTAGATGAGGCAGGAGGACTGATTTTAAAAAGAAGAGAGGCTTGTAATAGAATCCCTTAATGACAAACAAAAGCCATAATCTGATCTGCTCTACATACACTACTAAAGCATACTCTGTACCACTGCAAGTTAAGCTTGAGGTTCCGGATGAGACTACACATGTTTATGAAGCATCTTTAAATCTTTACCAATATTACAGGTCAAACTTTTGCTTTAAACAAAAAAAAAAACCCCAACCTTCCTCCAACTGATACTGTTAGTCAAAACTATTAAATCAACTGAGAAACTGATGTCTGCAAAGAACCTTAATTTACTACCCTGTCAGCTCTCCCTCTCTTTCTTCTACCCTATAAATACCTAGTAGTTTTTCAAGCGTGAATATCCACTGGCATTTTCTTTCTTGGTATGCAAGTCTGCTCTTGTTTTCATGGGTGATGCCTATGTACATCATTAAGAAACCCAAAACTCCCTTCCTCCCTCAAACCAAAATCAAACCCCAATATGATGTGACATGTACTGAGCAGTTATGATGGGAAGCAAAGACCAGAGAAGGTACTGCTAGCAAGGGTCCTCAGCTTCTTTCTCTGAGACATGCTGGTTACACTGCAGCACACTTGAAGTCTTAAGGAGAGGAGCCAGGGGCTCCCAAGGTAATAGGAGCCAACAGGGAAACACCAGTGAAATACCCCAAAGGAATTAAGGGCTGTTCCTCTTAAGAAGGTCACACAGCCAACAGCCCTGCCGAAGTGCCTCTACACCAATGCACACAGCATGGGCAACAAACAGAAGGAGTTGGAAGCCATTGTGCTGCTAGAAAGTTACGATCTAGTTGCCATTTCTGAAACTTGGTGGGACGAATCTCATGACTGGAATGTGGCTATGGATGGCTACAGGTGAGGAAGGAGGAGTGGAGGGGTTGCCCTCCACATCAAGAAATGGATGGAGTGTGAAGAGCTGTCTGTGAAGAATAGCCACGAGCAGTTTGAAAGCTTATGGGTAAGAACCAGAGACAGAGGCAACAAAGGGAACCTCGTGGTTGGTGTCTACTACCGGTCGCCTGATCAAGGGGAGCCTGTTGACAAAGCCTTCTTACTCCAGCTACAGTAGGAATCGCGTTCGTGGGCTCTCATCCTGCTGGGGGATTTCAACCACCCCAACATCAGCTGGAAAAGTAACATGGCAAGCTGTAGGCAATCCAGGAGACTCCTGGAATGCATTGAGGATAACTTCTTAAGCCAGGTAACAGATAGCCCTACCAGTGGGAACACGATACTGGACCTGTTGGTCACCAACGCAGGTGAGCTAATCAGTGACATCAAGATAGGAGGCAGCCTGGGCTGCAGTGATCATGCACTGGTGGAGTTTGCAATCCTGAGGGATATTGGCCAGGCAAAGAGCAAAGTCAGGACACTGAATTTTAGGAAAACAAACTTCCAGCTCGTCAAGGAGTTAGTCAATAGGAGCCCCTGGGAAACTGCTCTCAGGGACAAGGAAGCAGAACAGAGCTGGCAGATCTTTAAGGATGCTTTCCATTGAGCACAAGGGCTCTTGATCCTCAGGTGTAAGAAATCAGTAAAGGAAGGCAAGAGACTGGCATGGCTGAGTTGAGACCTGCTGGTCAAACTAAACAGCAAGAAGGAAATGCACAGGTAGTGGAAGCAGGGACAGGTATCCCAGGAAGAGTACAGGGACGCTGCCCAGTTGTGTAGGTATGGGGTCAGGAAGGCCATGGCACAGCTGGAGCTGAACTTGGCAAGGGATACAAGGAATAGTAAGAAGGGCTTCTACAGGTGTATCAGCCAGAAAAGGAAGGTCAAAGAAAGTGTACCACACTTTGATGAGCAAGACTGGCAAACTGGTAACAACAGACGAGGAGAGGGTTGAGGTACTCAACAACCTTTTTGCCTCAGTCTTCACTGGCAAGCTGTCTTCTCATACCTCGAGTGGATGGACCACAAGACAGGGACTGGGGGAGCAAAGTCCCTCCCACTGTAAGAGAAGATCACGTTTGTGACCATCTGAGGAACCTGAACATACATAAGTCTTTGGGACCTGATGAGATGCACCCCAAAACCCTGAGAGAATTGGCTGAGGTAGCTGCCAAGCCACTCTCTGTTATATTTGAAAAGTCATGGCAGTCAGGTGAAGTCTATAGTGACTGGAAAAAGGGAAACATTGCACCCATTTTTAAAAAGGGTAGAAACAAGGACCCTGGGAACTACCAACCTGTCAGCCTCACCTCTGTGCCTGGAAAGATCATGGAATAGATCCTCCCAGATGCTATGCCAAGGCACAGGAAGGCAAGGAAGTGATTCGAGACAGCCAGCGTGGCTCCACCAAGGGCAAGACCTGCCTGACTAACCTAGTGGCCTTCTATGATGGAGTCACTACATCAGTAGACAAGAGGAGAGCTACGGATGTTGTCTATCTGGACTTCTGTAAGGCCTCTGACACGGTCCCCCACAACATCCTTCTCTCTAAATTGGATACATATGGATTCAATGGGCGGACTGTTTGGTGGATGAGGAATTGTTGGATGGTTACATCCAGAGAGTACTGGTCAATGGCTCAATGTCCAGATGGAGACTGGTGACAACTGGTGTCCCTCAGGGGTCCGTATTGGGATCAGTGCTGTTTAGTATCTTCACCAATGACACAGATGGTGGGACTGAGTGCACCCTCAGCAAGTCTGCTGACAACACCAAGCTGAGTGGAGCGGTTGACACGCCTGAGGGAAGGAATGCCATCCAGGGGGACCTGGACAAGCCTGGGAAGTGGGCTCGCATGAACCTCGTGAGGTTCAACAAGGCCAAGTGCAAGGTCCTGCACATGGGTTGGGGCAATCCCTGTATCAATACAGGCTGGAGGATAAAGAGATTGAGAGCAGTCCTGCCAGTAAGGATTTGGGGGTACTGGTGGATTAAAAGCTGGACATGAGCTGACAATGTGCACTCGCAGCCCCGAAAGCCAACTGTATCCTTGGCTGCATCACAAGAAGCGTGACCAGCAGGTTAAGGGAGGCGATTGTCCCCCTCTATTCTGCTCTGGTGAAACCCCACCTGGAGTACTGTGTCCACCTCTGGAGCCCTCAGCACAGGAAAGACATGGACCTGTTGGAGTGGGTCCAGAGGAGGACCACAAAAAAGATCAGAGGGCTGGAGCACCCACCCTGTGAAGACAGGCTGAGAGACCTGGAGTTATTCAGTCTGGATAAGAGAAGGCTCCGCGGAGACCTTATAGCAGCCTTCCAATATTTAAAGGGGGCTTATAAGAAAGATGGGGACAAACTTATTAGCAGGTCCTGTTGCAACAGAACAAGGGGTAATTGTTTTAAACTAAAAGAGGGTAGATTTAGATTTGGATGTAAGGAAGAAATCTTTTACAATGAAGGTGGTGAAACACCGGAACAGGTTGCCCAGAGAGGTGGTAGATGCCCCATTCCTGGAAACATTCAAGGTCAGGTTGGACAGGGCTCTGAGCAACCTGATCTAGTTGAAGATGTCCCTGCTCACTGCAGGGAGGGTGACTAGATGACTTTTAAAGGTTCCTTCCAAGCCAAACTATTCTGTGATTCAATTTCCTGGATTACATAACAGCTTCACCATTCCTGTTGCATTAGTACTTTGAGGTTTTGAGGTTTTTTTAATCAACACATTAACTGTTATAGTAGTAAGAAATACTGAGATAAGTTGAAGCAATTATTTCAAATCTGTGATTTTTCAAAGGCATAAGAAAACAAAAATATTTATCCCTCATAAAGTGTTTTTGAGATTTGGCAGACAAGAGCATCTGTGCAAGAATACGTATCATTAGTTCCTCATTTTAGGGACTGGGAAACAAAGGTACAGTAAGCATACAACTGTTCTCACCACAGAGGACATCAACTGCAAAGATGGAATGGAACCTAAGCTCCTCACTTTCAGTTCAATCCCTTTATACAACAATGTGCCTGATAAAAGTGAATTGCAAATATGAATTCTTCCTAGAAATGGTACCACTGTTACACCATCACAGCTGTATTACTGATTGTCTCCACAAAGCATTATCAGTTTGACTGCTAGACAGTTATCACTAAACGGATGGGAACTGCTGATAAATAAGCCAAGGCTGCCCTTACCAATAGAAACACCGCAGTGCGACCCACAGAGATTGATGTTACTCTCAGAGATGGCAGCCATACGGATCTGGTCAAACGCCCGTGTGAAGAAGGTTGCAAAGGTGCTGGCAAAAGCAACAGTTCTGTCACGAGTGGTACAACCAACTGCAATGCTCACCTGAAAAGAGGGAGAGTGTACAAGAACAGTGAATTTCTCTTTATCAATTGTTTCCAAGAGATCATCTGTGAGACTTCCTACAATAAAACTTTAGCAAGAAGCTCTCAATGCAAGATTAAAAATCTCTGCCTAGTCCTGCTCTTAATTGTTGGCCTTTCCAAAAAGGAAAGGAGGCAACTCACTCTTTCAGTATCTATCCTCCAGCATCTGCTCTTGCTCCTTGCCTCAACTGCTAGCTGTTATCGTTGATCCTTACCGGCAGCTTCTTTATCTGCTCCGAGCAGCCATTCACAGAATTTTAAGACTTATCTCCCTTTTTCTTTTCCTCAATCAAAGGCTTACACTTTCAGTCCAAAGGACATGGGTTTACTATCTCCAGCAGACAAAAAAATTATCATTACCAAGTGGGAATGGATTTAGCTGTGTTATAACGTCTGGTATTTACTGAAAGGGCCCTTCTTCAGCAAGACAGAAATTAGAACAAGGTCTTTAAATTGTTTATTGCTACAATTATCCCATATATTTATTTTACACAGAAATTGGTCTGCCCTTCATGGTGAATTTCTCCTAAGTTGATGTAAACCCAAAATGCCTGATCTAACCTCATGAAACTGCCCTAGTATAAAATTTGCAAGAGACAGTCCATGGGTTCTTTGGTTATAAATCATTAAAGACAACAAATAATTTCTGCCTGAATTTGCGTCTTTAATTTCATTTGCTTCAGTGAACCCATACAGGTGGCAACCGAAGACTCAGTCAAACAGATGAGCTATCAAATTATTTTAGTCCTTTCTGTACAAATGTCATCAGGCTAAATTTATTAACTGTTTCTCTGTCCTCACCTGTATACCCCAGTCTAGCATAGAACTCATTGTCACATTGTGATACTCCATTTCTTGTGAAGACAAAAAACCTCCCTAAAAAGTCTTTTCAGAGTTAAATCTCTACAAATGACACTGTGGAAAGTATTACTGGCATTTACGTATTGCCACCTCCTTGTGTTCTGCTGAAACACAGACAATATGACTATAAAATAAAATAAATAAATAAATGAGAGGAAGATTTAGGAAAGAATGATTAGAAGCACTCCTGTTGTATTATATTTGTAAGCTTTTGCCATAGCCTACTTTTTCGCTAAGAACTGAGCAAGTCAAACTAAATATCCATGAATACACATATGAAAAGCAAGTATTAAAACTCCACTCTCTGAAGACTCAGATGCATGGTCTCAGATCCTGCCGTGTAATACCAGTATTTCATAAAACCAAGAGACCAGTTACCATGTTCTGTTCAGCAATGTAGCATTCAATGTAGCGACTGGGATGTTCTTTCTTAAAAAGCTCTGCAAAGGTGGAGTTCTTTGTGTCTCCATCCAAAGCAATCACTCGATCATTAGCATGGCCCAGTTTTGCAAGTGCAACACCATAAGCTTTGCGGGTAGCCCACTAGGAAAAGAAAAATATAGCAGTACTGTTATAACTTTCTGTTTCTAGAAGCTTTTTTTTCCCCCATTTTCTTGTTTTTCCACCAGTGCATGCACATACAATTAAAAAAATCATCCCAAAACACAACCAAAACCATTTTAAGTATCAGCAGTATCAGAGTACATATGAGAACAGCGACACACAGAAGACTAAATAAAAAAAAAAATACAGTGAAGCATCAGGACACACATTTGTGCTGAAATCAGCAACTCCCTGCCAATCCAGCTAGGAAATTTTGAAATCCTTGGTTACCAATCATGGAAATTCACTGAACCTCGTGGAATTTCTTTAATTTTAAATATATGTAAAATAGTTTGGATAACTGGTAACGATCACGAAATGAAGAGTGATTTGAGTCTTTATATTTTAATATATCCTTTCAACACCCAGCGAGTTGAATGTCTGTGTGTCACACCACAGAGTTAGGTGTTTACCAGGAGACTCAAATAGAGAAGAGGCGGGTAGTTGAAATTGTGGCAAGGGATGACACAAAACCTCCTGCCATCCATTTACCAGTCTCACACTTCGAATCTATCTGACAGTGAAAAAGGAAGGGAGTACCTTTTCTCCCACTTTGTAAGTTGGTGGAGATGGCATCTTAATGTTTCTAATATTTATTACAGGTGCGTCTTCTTCTGGGAGGGCTGGAGAAAGCTTTTTCTTGTTTTGGATTTTGTCATCTATTTCCTGAATGACTTGTTCGGCCATGTTTTTTGGAAGGGGCTTTCCATGCCAGCTTTCCTTATCTTCAACAGCTGTGTATTTAAAATTACATTACAAATAAGAAAAATGTAAAAACTATTTAAGTTTTTAGCTGCAGATTTTACCCAGATAAAAGTGTAGTCGAGTATGATAGTCTAGTATGTTCTTCCAAGGAATAACTTCCTTATTATTACCACCGTAAACAATTAAAAGAGTATTCAATTGCATTAAGACTGCCATGTTTAATTACGTAAGAGAAAGTAAAACTTCATCTATTCCAAACTAGTAACAAAATTCCAGCATCTTCTACTGAAATTGTTTTTATATTGGCACATAGAAGAAGGTGGTCCATAAGCGTGGCAAGAAGTAAACAGTAAATCGGCGTGAACAGTTAACATGAAGTTTCAACAGTTAGGCCTAATTAAACAAACTCAGCCAAGTTTCAAACAACAGTTAACCAAGCTGTCTAATTCAAACAAGACCTGACGTTTTACAGCTTTATTTTAATAGCTTATGATGACTCACCTTTGCGCACCCAGCACTAACAGCAAAATTACCTCTCTGGCTGATATGCTGCTTTTCACTGAGCAAGTCGCTAAGAACAATGAATTTCACTTGCTTACTCAATGAAAAGGAATGAAGATACTCACTCCTGTTAGTACATTTATCTGGTCAGAAAGACAAATTCACAGAGTGCTGCCAAAAGCTGTACCTGAACAGAATCATGGCAATCCCTGACACATTGAATATTCATTTACTCCATTCTATGGATACAATGCTCAGTAGCTAGCCTACATCTCACGTGCAAGAACCAAAATCATTTTCTTAGCACTAACGCTCTTCAGAAGTACTAAGAGTTTGAAAGACTTTCTGCATGCTACTGCTCAAATGTGTAGGTACACATCTGTCCCCCAGACAAGGACATTCAGGTAAGCTTCACATCATGTGAAAACTACAAAAGGGTCTAGGGGCTCCATGAACTCCAAAATTCAAATAGTTGCTAACCTGTGAAATAATCTCTGTGGACTACTGTATCCTGTATCTCAAGAAACTACACATTTGATGATAGGAAATAACCTGTAGCATGACCAGGTAGCTTAGGTACCACATCTCAAGCAGCTTTGTCAGAACTGTAAATGCAGCATCCCTCCTCATTTTTTATGTATTTATACTGCCTGGCTGGCAACAAGCAGACATAGTTATCTGCTACACAGGGAGCTGGGAGCTTCTGTGACAAAGTTATTCCCTTCTCAGAGCAGTCTCTGTGAGTCTAGGGATCAAGAGCAAGTCAAGAAGGTTGCCCTCTTTTGCTAGGGCAATTTTCAAGACAAAGTCATATGGTCCAATGTTCCCCGCTGTCCCCAGCCATCTTCCAGACTGGAAAAGACTTTTTAAAGAATAACAATTTAAGTACAGCTGACAGCAGAAGAAATCCTACTCTGCAACTGGGGATCTGTAAAAGCTCAGTCAGCACGGAAGCACACCTGGCTGGATAATGTGAACCGAGAACCACATCCTTGCCTGCTTCTAATGAAGTGTCAATCTAGTGTTCCCCGTAAGAAAAGGCAAAGGAAAAAAACCAATAGGATGAAATTCCGAGTTTTCAGATTGTACAGTAGTACGATCAAGTCAAAAAGCTGACAGGATACCAACCTTTTTCTAATGTGCGAAACATTAAACTTCTATATTTTTTAATGATTGCACCTTTATTGCAGCACTATGCACATGTCGTGCACAGAAACAGCCCAGGCACACGGCCATTGCTGTTACCAAAATGTTCACAGGCACAGTAAAGTAAGCTGTGATAAGCACTACGGCAAGCAGCAAAAGCAAAAAGCAGTCACTAATGAACACTAGACTAACACACAGTAAGGCAAACAAGCCCCAGTGCAAGCACAGGAGATGGCCAACTAATAGCTAAAGAGCAATAAAGCTATAACTTTGATCTAGCACATTCCAATCAAATCTGTCGTTACCTTGAACCCTTCAAGGCCCACATTGGGTGCCAAAAGGGACTACTGTGGTTTAACCCTAGCTGGCAACTAAGCACCACCCAGTCACTTGCTCACTTCCCCCTGGCGGGATAGAGGAGAGAAGCAAAAGCGGTGCATGCTAGCAAGGAAAAACAAGGACTTCATTCCCTACTTCTGGTAGGCAGGCAGGTGTTCAGCCATCTCCAGGAAAGGAGGGCTCCATCACACATAACCGTTACTTGAGAAGACAAAACGCCATAACTCCGAACGTCCCCCCCTTTCTTCTCCTTCCTGCAGTTGTATATGCTGAGCAGGATGCCACATCGTATGGAATATCCCTTGGGTCAGTTGGGGTCAGCAGTCCCGGCTGTATCCCCTCCCAACTTCTTGTGCTCCTGCTTGCTGGTGGGGTGGTGTGAAAGGCAGAAAAGGCCTTGACTCTGAGCAAGCCCTGCTCAGCAATAACTAAACCATCCCTGTACTATCAACACTGTTTCCAGCACAAATCCAAAACATAGCCCCATGCTAGCTCCTGTGAAGAGAATTAACTCTACCCAGCCAAAACAAGCACAGTGCACATTATTATATACATGCATATGCAAAGCAATAGATGATTTATTACCTGATATGCCTTTGCCTTTAAAAGTCTTTGCAATGATAGCCGTTGGCTGATGTTTGGCCTGGCCAAAGGCTTTGCAAAGTTCCTCCACACTGTGTCCATCAACGATGATAGCATGCCAGCTAAGAACACAAACAGATCAACTGTTTTTAAAGGGTTTTAGCATGTGACACTCTCTGGTAGTTGGCAATAACAATAATTAATACTAACTTGATTCCGATGCAGTGTCTTTTTAAGAGACCCAAAGTATGCCAGAACCATGAACTAGCATTCACTTGAGATCATAAAGTATCATAGTCCCTTTTTTATAACACAAAATGAGTCACAGAGGGATTAACAGGTACTAGCAAAATTCACAGCCCACAGATAAATAACGTATCCTACATTCCTTCAGACATAGCCATTTTTAATCACAAGAGCAAATCAAACACCTAGAAATAAATTAAAAAACTGCCAATGAAAGTTGACTAAAATAATAAAAATGCTCCATCATAATTTGCATGGCTGCTATTCCACCTGACAGTTTTTTATGATGCATTTTTGCATCTACATAGAAATATACATTTCTAAACTAAATGAAAGCCAATACACAAAGAAATCTCTTACAAGTAATGATTTCCATGACCTTTTTTCTGATCTACTTGCTATGACAGCATATTTGGTCACACAAACAGTAATAAAATCTGTATTAAATGTGATAAAAACTGCTCTAAGATCCTCTAACTAATTTATCTGACTAAGCAGTCCTTTTACTCTTTCCTCTAAAAAAGTCCTTCTGCCGCTTTTAATATTCCTCCTATACCAATAAAGACAACCAATATCAGGCATTATGAAAGACCATCTTTCTTGGTTATGGTATCCTTTAGAGTCGAAAGCTCATTTGAAAAATTCTGAAAAGCAAATAAAACATACAATTTAAAATGGGAGACTATACTGAACTTCTTACAATCACATACCCAAAGGCTTCACACCGTTTCTGGTAAATTTCAACATGATGCTGCAGAGGGGCAGGGTCACTTTGTCCAAGACGGTTAACATCAATTATAGCAACCAGATTATCAAGCTTGTAAAACCCAGCAAAGGCCATTGCCTCCCAAACAGAGCCTTCAGATAACTCTCCATCTCCAAGCAGACAATATACTCGATAGCTAGAAGAAGAAATAAAAAATAAAAAATAAACTTTGATGGGTAAGCACAATTAAATCAAAAGCAAAACCCCTCTAACAATTCATAGTGAAAATCCACTGCTTTTTCTACTCCAAACTCAACTTCCACTGCTGAACGCATTCATCTCAGATAACCTTACATAACCTTAGAGAAATTAAATTAAAATACTTCTGAGCTGTTACACATAAAAAAAAAAAAAAAAAAAGATGAGAAGTACTGTACTCCTTTTCAAACCTTTGTCTCAAAAAAATCAGGTCTTAAGCCTCCTATTGCAAGACCTGAATAAAGAGGCCTGTTAAACACTGTCACTGTGACTCAGCAAGATCACTAACAATGCATCAAAGGTTACTGTCTGCTTCCTTATTCCTACCACATACTCTCTGCAAGGACGACTAATAATTTAGTTTCAGGAAACTATAAATTTGGTATGAACTCAACTATGGATTAAAGCATGTTGCATAACCAAATTCAGAATTCAGGAAAAAGATAACCAGCACAATGTGACTTTGTAGACTATTTCTCCAAACACTGAAGCTCTTCATTTAGGTAAAACTCAGCAGGAGTACTGCCTCATCACTACAGAATTCAGCCGCTGCATTTTTCTTTTATTACCACTCTCTTTTTCAATGACAAAGCTTTATAAATGTTTATTACCTCTGAAAATTTTAAAAAAGAACAGTAAATTAGCCTTCAAAAATATAATTTTAAAGCAAAATAATCAAGATGGCTGTTAGCGAATTTTTTTTTACTAGACATTAAGCTTTAACAGACTTTTGATCTGAATCCCACCTGCCTTCAGCTAAATCTGAACTCCTTCCACATAAGCTGCTCCCCAGTACTGTATGTAAGACCACCTTTTCCTTCTGTCATGTAAGCACTGGTTAGATTTTTTCCACACGTAGCATCTGCTAAACTCAATTAAAATCAGCAAGTCATCTTTCACAGAAATGATTTCAAGCTAGTGAAGTGTAGGACACACTAACTGGGCAGCCTATGCTCAAATGTACTAGAACTGTCACATAAAATACATCAACTACATCAGGCTATTTTCCTCCTTGCGCAGATTTGCCTTTAGACATCTACTTCTCTTGTGCACAAAACAAATGGCAGAAGCAGTCATTTTTGTCTCTGTGGAGTTGAGTGCCTTTCTGGTAACATTTTGAAGCCCTACTTTATGATTCAATGGTGCTATTACTGACCATAACAGTTCCTTATCTAGATACACGTTCTCCATTATTTGTCATCTGACTTTGAACAGATGCATCTCTAGTTTGTGTCTTCCTTCTAAGGGGACACATATGAGTCTCAAAATGGCTATAATTACTCTCTGGAAATTAGAGGCTGCTCCAACCACTTACTGTCTTCTCTGTTCAGGAACATCACCTTGCAATGCTGTCAGGTTACAAAAGGAATACACATATGCACTAATTCTTGCTAATCTTTAAATCCTTCGTAGTCGCACTGCCAATGGCTTTGTAACTATCAGGTTAGTAGTCTATCATTTAAAACCTGAATTTGAAATTGGATTTGAGAATGAAGAATAGAATAAAGGAGTTTTTTTGTTTTTCCTGATTGACAAAAGAATATAATTTCTTTTCACAAAATACTCCCATTGAATGCCTATAATCATGAAATATGAAGATGGAATTACCTGGCTCTGTCAAAGAACTTGCCGGTGTATGCCATTCCACATGCAGCACCAAGACCCTGACCAAGGGATCCAGTAGCTACATCAGTAAATGCTTGTCTCTGAGAATAAAAACACAACAATTATTTTACAGTTAAGAAACACAGGAACGAAATTCCAGTGCTAGAAGATAGTTCAACATACATCAAAATTCAGCTTCTCATCCATAACAATATAGTGCAAGTCCCTCCAAATCTTGCCCTGTTCCCCTTCTTTATCTGCAATGCATGTACCTTAATGATCAGTGTCACAAGCTAACTAGGCTCTCAGAGGGAACGGTACCTATGGCCCAGGAATTTCTTAGCTACGCCTTGGACAGCAACAGTTAAGAATTTATGATTTTGTGTAAAAAAGAATCCAAGTGAAACAACTGGCTGGGAAAGGAAAGACCAATGAGGTGACCAAACTGGATATAAACCCTTGAAACACCTCAAAGTTTCCTAAAGCATGAGAAAAGCCATCCCAGAACTTTATAAACACCTTTTTTTAAATGGAAAATATTGACATAGAAAACTGTAGGGGAACTCTACTACAACAGTAAAGGTCATTTTTACATGCTCATTCAAATGCAGTCGCTCATTCAGTTGTGAAGCCATAAATATCATCATCTTTTTTATAAGTCTTCATCCTTCCTGTACTGTAGCTGGCAACCAAGAATTGCTGCAAAATACATGCACTTCTTATTTTACAGAAAACACCATCTTATATCAAAGGTTATGAGCACTCACTGGTACTGGGTGTCCCTCTAAGATAGAATCAATTTTCCTCAAGTTCAGTAATTCTGCTTCCTGTAGAAAGCCAGCCTCTGCCCAAACAGAATATAAAATTGGTGCTGCATGACCCTAGAGAGAAACATAAATTTTAAGCAAAGCACAAATTTCACAATATCCTAGTATCAAGGCAAAGTTCTACAAAGCTGACAAACCCTGGAATCAGGTTTTTATGTGCCCTAAGAAGGCACTGAGTTATAAAGCACTTTTACAACAGAACATTCACATGGATGCTTGCTTCCAAGTCCTCCACGCCCCTGCTTAGAGCACCCCAGATAGCTGACTATAATTAAGACAGAAAGAATGCAGCACTCTCAAGGGCTATTTAGGACATCCTTGAGAAAATCAACATGGAAGACTAAGAAGGTCTCTCTCACCCATGCAGGTCCAATTCCAAAAAGTAGTTTTGGCATTCAAATAAAAAACCTTGACTCAATTTGCTTAGGTACCAGTTTCAAGAACAGAGCACTGTTCGCTAAACCAGTAAGCAGATGGACCAGCAAGTGTTCTCCCATTAGAACTTCTTCAGTACATAAGTAAGATGCAGTGACTGACAACAGGCAAAATTTTAAGCTTTATACACTCAGATCCTTGCGGCCAGGTCCAACTGGACAACTGCAAAGTAATAGTCATCTTCCACCCATGGAGTCATTAGGAGTCAAAAAAGCATGCAGAAGTTTGAAGCCATTTAGCAACTCTGGGTAGAAACCCTGATTAATTACAGAGAGGCAAAGCAAACATGAAGAGGCAAATTTCTCTTATTGCTTTACCACCTCAGTATTAGCTGCTTGCTTCTCATCCAATTACTTATTTCAGAATGGCAATCAGAAGTGGCAACAGTTATTCTATCCAATGCAAGGATATACACCATCAGCTATGCAGCACTATTGTAAGCCATCATGTGAGGAACTCAGATGGAACCGTACTCACTGGTGTACTTCATCTGCCATTTTCTACATCATTATGTTTTCTGAACGCCCCTCAACAGCTTTTATGTCATATGATCAAAATGTCCCTGTGATTTGCAAGGGCACAATGCAAAAGGGGATAGAAACACTAACGGCCAGTCCAGATTGTGGTTTTATGTATTTTCTGAACCACAGCGGCTTCAAAAGTAGTACTAACTTCAATATCACACTGGCACAGTATGAATGCAAACTACTCACTAACCCACCATAACTATTTCATGTAATGCTCCTTGAAAAGCTGATGGTAATTAGCGCACATTGTGACGTGACTGCAGGCATAACAGCACGGCTGCATTTAACAAGTAGGGCACAAAAGCTAACCGCAACTCACTTGTTAGAAAATTTGTTATGCCAAAATAAACAGACATTAGTATTTCTCGATAGACATTATTGATAATATAAAACATTTGTTGTATTTATTATTATTTATTATTAGGACAACTTAACATAGTGAAGACTTATCAAGACACATTATACAGACACTTTTTAATTAAGTTTTGGCATAACTCAAATATAACTCAACCAGCTTTTATTTGTCTTTCTGAAGTAGACAAATTCCAAGCTCTCAAATATTTCCAATAGACCTCTGTGTAGATGCAAGCATTAGTAAGCATAAGTCAAGGAAGACAATTTAATTTACAGACAGACAGCTCTTTACTAGCAGACTGCAACAGTACAGCATAACAATTATTATTTTACCTTTGAAAGAACAAACCGGTCGTTGCTGGCGTTTCTGGGATCTTGCACTTTGTACCTCATGGTATGGAAAAATAGCACAGACATAATCTCTGCTGCACTGCAACATGATGTAGGGTGGCTACAAGTCAAGACAGACCCAAGATTACCACTTCTCATTATTGTTTGCTCAAGATCGTATCTTTAAAATATCACTTTACCAGTCCCCTATTCCTCAACATTAAAATACACAGTCTTAACTGTTTTTGATAACCCATCCAATCTACCATTACCTCAATGCCAATTAGTTGTACTTCAAGACAAAAGCAGCCTTCTTATCTAGTTGATGTGGATGTTAAAAGATAGACCCTGCTGAAAGCCCAGGGACATATCTTTTAGAGCTCTCTGTTCTTCATGCCAAGGAATGCCACCCTAACTGGTGAGGCACCACTGCCTAACTGTGAGGCACCGGGAGCAGTATGACTCCCTGCCTGAAATCACACTCTATCAATTTATCTGCCAGCAGAAATTCACATGGATGCAGGGGAAACAAAGACAACTTTCCACAGTACTTTAGCCACTCACTGAGCGAAGGAATGAAAAGCATGGCATCACGACTCGTTCAGGCCCCGCTGCACGGGCAGGGATTGGTAATGCAAGATTAACTTTTGCAGAAAGTTCTGAAACATTTAGAACTGTGTAACACAGGTACCATTTTATTTTACTATGTTACAGCTGACAGAACTAGAATTCTGATTTTTAAAGAGGACAACAAAGAATACAATTCTTGTATTTCATCTTCTACAGAAACTAGACACAGAAATTTACTGTCTCCAGTAAGCACCCAGATACACATTGTAAAACACTAATTTGCTTAATCTTTGGCTAAGAGAGTAACCAACATTTTTGTCGGTATCAGTTCGAAATATTGAACTAGTTGGTTTATCAAACATTCATAAGTATCTGGGACAGTCTCTCCCACTGAACTATCTGGGATGACTTTTGCAACAATTTTCAACAGAAGCACAAATTAATACTTCAACTGTAACTTGCTTTAAAAATACACAGGCCCATTTCAGAAGCAACTATGCCACATAGTACCAACAAGCAAATATAAAGTTACATGAAAAGGGTTATTTCCAAGTGGCAAACATTGAGTTATTCCAAGGCAAGGTATATCTTTCATTTGAACTGTAACAGAAGGGCACACAATTACTTTTATTTATCTACATTACTGTAATTTATTAATGATCACTGTAGTTCTTATGCACCTTGAAGGGATGGCACTATTTGACCACTTGAATTTATCAGCCTTGGCTTTTCACTTGCGATAAAGCACAAAAGGGATAAGGAGGCGTTTTAAAAACCTTTACTGAGTGCAGAAAATAGCATTTTTCAGAATTTTCTGGTGTAAATGGCATCATTCTTGATATCAGTGGTTGCTACTGAAGTACAGGAAAGTGAATGAGGAATAGTAAGAAGGTTATGGCTGCAGAAACCTGCACCAGCTTTCACCAGCTGTGAAAATAACTTGCAGTCTCATCTCAGTTTCTCTTCTACCAATGTTTAGTTTTCATCTTTAACACAACACTCTTATAGTATTTGATCCTACTTGTAAAACAGGACAAACTTACTAGGAAAGTGTCACATTTCATTTCCCACATGTACATTTACCATGCATGTTACGATTAGACAACACTTGCATTAGAACTTTAATGAGAATATTCTCTTCCAGTAGTAACAAACCTTCCCTCCCAATATCCCCAACAGTGCTGTAATAAGAGAACAAAAACATGCAAAACACTAGCAAAATATGAATTACAGTTAGTGTCCATCCCTTAGTAAGTACTCACACACAGGGAACCAAAAGAATTAGCTTTAAACCATGGTTCAAACATATTAGTAAATATTTATGTATTTGAGTTAATCAATAAGCCTTACATGCTTGTTTAAAGCTTTCATTCCTTTAATTTTATTAACTTTATACTTAACCATACTTCTATGAACTCCTGGTCTTGGTATAAAAAGTTTTAAACAACCTAAAATGGTAGCATGTGGAAATAAAAAAAAAAGGTAGAAAAATTTAATAAGTTACCTTAAAATTGGGCAGCGGAGCAGGGGGGGTTGGTGGTGGAATCTTGTTAACACTACAGGTTAAATAAATTACTTCTTACTAACAGAAATTACCCAAAATTTAACTATATATCAGATACCAGAAATCATTCCAAAAATCAGCTACACAATTTTCTTTAAATATAGCCATCTTAACTACATCTACTGGCTTTCTATTAGCTCATACTTTTCTAATAAGTTCTGTTAAAAGGATTCCTTGTTAAGCCTAGCAAAGTGTATTGGGATTACTCGTACAAGGAGAGGAAAAAAAAAACAACGCAGCAAGTCATCGCCAGTATTTTTACACAATCTTCCTCATTTTGTTCCTGATTAAAGAACAACCTAGAACTCAGCGGTGGTGGTCCATTAACACGCTTCCCTGCCAGATAGCTTCTACTGAAGAATTGCCTTAACTTTGAAACATAGCCCTTCAGTAGGAAATCAAACCAAAGCACGTTAGAACACTGAAATACTGGATGCACACAAATCAAAAGTAAAATAATTACCCCAATGTAGTTTTGTGGGGGGTTTTTTCTCACTCTGCATCAATTTACATTAGCTCCATCTACACGTGTCTATACATTTCAACTAAAAAGAATCGTGGTGGAATGTTAAAATGGAATACTGAGTGAAAGACAAAAGCTAAAAAATTGAAGGAGAAAATAACCTGCAATAACTGATCATACCACATGAAACTTAACTGACAATGAAAGTTAGAGCTGAGAACTAGTTTCACATAAGTTAACTTATGAAACTTAATTGCCTCTTCAGAAATTCCTGCAACTTCCACTTTTAAGAATTTAACTACCTAATCCTAGGAAGCCAGGCACTGTTTCAAAACCACAGAAATTTATCACTAGCTACAAATTAAAGCCTACCAGTTTTGATGAAAACGTCTGTACTACTTATCTAGAAGAAAAACTTCTTCCACACCCAAAAGCAAGTATGTTCAATCTTTACAACTAACTTAATCAAAATTTTTCCCCACCTAGGCATTATAAGCACAACAATTTTCCCAGTTCACTGACTCTTTCCACTACAGCTGGTAAAGTACTCAAAGTGATATGTTTGAGCATCTTCAAGATCAGACGACCTGATCTTTTAGCTCCTGTCTAGACAAACGCTGTACTTTCTTTTACAAAAGTTAGTACAAGTAAAGACTGCAAGAACTGGTGTCAGATCTATCACAGAACCACTTGTGTTGCAACACATGCCACAGTTTACAGAGATTACTTCCTTAAAAGAAGTAGGCAGGTCCTGTTTTGTTTTAAGTGCTTTTATTACAAGTATTTACTTCAGTTTTACAAACTACACCTTTAACAAACACAAATTTCCTTAGCAAGGTCAATGCAAACATAATAATTCTTTTTTATTAACTGTAAGCTCCTATTTAACTTGCACGCAAACATCTTTCTACATTCTTAGTGTATACCAGCAATTTAAGCAAAGCTTACTGTCTTATTCAGGTTTTGGCAAACACATTCATAATATACAGCTGTTTTAGAAATGTATGGGATTAGCCTAACAGCACAACAGACTCTGAACATCTTTTTCTTTCAGGCACATTACTACACCATCATCTTGGTAACCAAATCTTATTAATTAAGAAAATACATGACTTGTCAACAGAATCTTCCCTCCAGAGCCCATCTTTCATAATCTGCTCATTATCAGGTTGTGTAATAATTTCAGACTCTACACAACTCTAGTGCTAGAACAAGCTACAGTGATTAATGAAATGCTTTTGTGCAGAAAGTACTCAGTATTGTAGCATACATGAACCAGGAATAAAAAGCTTGCATAAAACTACTGTTTCTTCATCAGTATGGGGAGAATAGTTTTACTATTGAATTTCATGGACCACAGAAGAAAGCAAAGGCTGTAGCTAGATCCTTATTCTTTAACAGTACATCAGACAAAACAGAGAAGTAATTTTATCTCTAGATAAGACAACTGACAACATACATTTCTGTGGCCTGCTTAAAATACACACTAGAAGCACAAGACTGAAGTCCAAGCTCTACTAAGTAGATTTAACACAATTTTTCTTACCTAGAGTTTCACACAGGCTTATGTAATACTGCCTGTACATTGTAGCTTTGAAACAAATCAAGAATTAAAAGAGCAATTGTTGGGTATCCTGTACTTCTCTCTCCCGACTGGACCAAACAAGCTATGGGTTTGTAAAAACCCACTCCTATGGCTAGCTGAGAAGCTCCTCGTGTCCCAACAACCCATTTTGCAGGAAGAATCAAAGGCGCATTTTCATTTGCTGTATGCAAAAGGAACGAGTAAAGTTCAGTTTCTGTATGCTTTGAGAGAGAGCCATGTGAGGTAGCCCATGCCAAACACAGAGCGGAAAGTATAAGGCAAATCAAGGAAGAAACTTTAAAATATTTTACACACCACCTTTCTCCACACAAATCTCAGCATCCAAAGGATTCCTTCAATTTTTTTTTTTTTAAACACTACAGCCAGTTTCAAAGAAGTCCAAAGGAGGAAATTGCAACAAGATGGAATATTTAAAAAAGAATAATAATAAAAAAAGGCCAGCACTATATGGAAGCACTGAAATGTATTATTCAAACAGAAAAAATGGCTTTAATTTTATATGAGTAAAAGCGGATTGTTTGCAGAGATTTTTTTTCCATAGGTAAAGCACCATCAAAGGAAGGATAACCCTGGAATCTGCACACATCAGAGCCTACACTAAATCCTGTCCAGAGGCCTGAATAAACTGCCCATTCGAGACCGCGGGCATTTCACAGATAATCCCACTTGGGCTCACTTGAAATTCTGTGCAGAATTAGTTCCAACTGACGGGCACGAAATGAAAAAGAAACTGTGCCTCAGGCACAAATTCTTTGGTTTT
>NW_009627047.1:0-7823 GCF_000690535.1 Cariama cristata
TCTTTGAGGTCTCTTCCAACCACAATGATGCTATCATTCTATGATTTTATGATTTTGGTACACGCCTGGCTCTGAGAGTAAAGGAACTGGGCTGTTGCTGGACCAGACCAAACCTCAAGGACAGCTCTCTCTAGACTTGGTCACTAAGGGTGGCCAGGCTAGTGCCAATGCTGACCAACAGTCCATGTCTTGGGAACCCTTATAGGCACAAACCAAGGAGAACTGTGCCTTGTCTCCCCTTGTTGTTTACAGTTTATCTTCTGTGTCAGTGCCTGCACATTTATATCCCTTGACAATGGCTTATAAGAAAAATACAAGTTTGGATACTTTGATCCTTTCTTAAACCATCACAAGCATTTTTGTTCAGGGCTACTCAGTACCTCTGCATCTGTGTGCAATTTCTCATGATGACTAGCCAAAGCTACTTATTGTGGATTTACCACTGACTTCTTTCCTGAAACAGGCTATCCAGGCTTCCCCTTCAGTACAGATTCCCAAGCACTGCTTCTGAACTCCCATTCCTCCAGAGCTTTTGCCTGTGGAAAATTGTGCCTTGCTGAAAATCAGTCTGCTTCTGGATTGCTACTGAAAACCTGGGATGCTTGAGTTTTGGCAATTTGCTCTCCTGAAAGAGATTAAGGCAAGGCATGTGGATCAACAAAAGGGCCTCACTACCCTGAAATTGGTTTTGTGACCCAGAAAGCATGTAGCCAGAAAAGCAGAGCAAACCTCCTCCTGCCTGTGTCCACAACCATGGGGACTTGGGCTCGAGGAGTTTCAGCTGCTGTTGTAGAGAAGTGTCAGAGAAAGGCTGAGAGTAGTGACTAGAGAATGACCAGGAGCATTTGGGTGTAGAGGCACTATGAGGAGCAGCTGCTCAAAGGCCTTGGACATCCCTGGCCTGGTGCTTGTATTCTGTTGCAGCCATTAACATGAAATGAAATCATTATACGCTCCTAGAAATGAAAAGCATCTGGCTGTTTATTGCAGGCGAAAGAGGTCAATATGCAGGGACTGCAGTGGCATCATGCTGAAGCAGACATAGGGTATGGCAACAGGGCCGGCCAGGTGCTCCCCTGAGCTTGGTGGTGTTCACTCCCAAGAAGTGCTGGCTGTGGGAGCCTGCTGGGAAGTGGCATTTGAGGACCCTGGAGCTACATTATCCCTCTGCTCTCGGTCTCTCCCCACAGGTCCCCTTCTCTCTGCTGAGGGGTTGTAGTCAGTGGGCCTCCTGTGCAGGTTTTAGTGCCACTGTGGAGATCTGCTGGATAAATTTTGTAGTCCAAATAGATGATCTGCCCTTCAGTTGGATTGATCACACTTGCTTCCTCAGTCTACTCACATGCACAGTACGATGACGACTTCATCTTAAATTTTCTTTACATATTCAAGAACTTAAACCTTTTTTTGTTACTTTGGAAATGCTCTATCTAACTGGAAAATAGGATATTTGTGAATATGTATGAGACTCCCTTACCCAAAATAATTTAAGTTAATTCAGGAAAAGCAGATGGTTTCTTCACCTGTGCATCACAAGCAGTCTGACTGTGTGCTTGTTCCTTGCACTGTGGCATCAAGACTCCTACTCTTGTGGCCTAATATCTAGATCCAAGTTGGGCTTGGGTGCTGAGGCATTTACTTGATCAAAACTGAGATGTGACACTTTAGGATATAGATATGTAACTATGTGCCCTGAAAACTCTTGAAGTTAAGCAATGAAGTACCTATGGAATTTAGGCAAAGTAACTGACAGCTGATAGAAGGTTTTCAATGTCAGTTGAAGACTGGGGTGGCTCACATTACTCATTATTACACCTCATTCAGCTAAGTCCACTTTTGGGCTTTTCTGAGTCTAGCCTAGATGCATAACTCCATGTCAGTGAATCCTAAATAAGATCAGTTTCATAAACTGTGATGAAGAAATTAATGTTATTCCCTTGCCAATATTAGCAATGAGCACACCTAGGTGGTCATACTGGCTTTTGTAGATCGCATTCTCAGGAATCTAATTCTGACAGATAACGTAAATTCGAGCAAGCATCAGGCATCCTGTTAGTTACATCATACAAGACGAAGCATAAAAACACCCTTTGAGTCTAATCCCCAGCCTGAATCCCTGACAGGTAACTGTACTGAAACTGATTTTTCTGGGACCCAGAGCATGCCTTAAGTATTTAGCCTGATTAGTGTATTTGTTAATTCATCAATGCTCTGTGATTGTAATTTTTCTGCTCTTGAAAATTTTAATTTTACAAAACAAAATAACTGATAATATAAATAAAAAGTGGATATGATATTTCAGCAGTGCAAATTAATTAACGTAGTATATCAAAAGTTGTCAAGAAGATCATCATCAAAGTCATATTACAAAGTACTAAACTTATTTCAATTCTATTTGTGTGAATAATGGGAGTCAGGATGTTAAGCACACATCCTAATTAATTTGCCAGTAAAGTTTTATAAATCAATCAAAAGTCATGAGATATCAATGACAATGTAACCAAAAAGTAATTCTGAAGTTACGTAACTGTTTAAATACCTACGTAAAACAACTGAAATTAAAATTTATTTTCTCAGGTTTGCTGTTTATTTTCAGTCCTTTTCCACTCAGTCATGCCAATCTACACAGGCACTTATGTGTAAAATAACATATTCTACCCCTGTTAACATAAATGTGACTTATTTATTAATCTGAAATCTAACAAGTTCATTAACATAAGCCATCATTATACCATCAAAATAGATTGAGTTGCACATCAATTTTGTACATACAGCTATACATTTGTAATTATTTAAATAATTAATTAACTACAGGTACAAAAGTAATATTAGAATCCTTGAAGACATAATTTTTATTATCAAGTCCTTTCAACACGGGGATAAACCAGATTAAAATTCATGCCCTTTTTTAGTAGAAGATACACAGATTTTTATTTTCATGGACAGTATTGCAATATCAGTTTTAGATACTGTTGATTAAAAACTACCAACCTTGTAATCTATTTTGATAGATTTGCTAGCAAAGTGAATAGAGAGATACTGGAATCACTTGAGGGTTCCAGTTCACCACAAAAATCACATAAATAATTGTGCTGAGATTAATCTTTCATGGTTTGATATCACAACTATGTTTTTTAGAGGGAATCTCAGGGTGGAGTTGGGTGGGGTTTTTTTCCTTTGTTTTTCTTTCCTTCTAGTATAAATAAGGTAGTCAGATCTGTCACACAGCTATAAGATGACAACTCCTAAGTTTAGTACATACACCTGCAAGTTAACACCAGATAAGAATGTAATCCAAATATCTATAGATATTCCTGGTTTTGATCATGAAAAGCAGCTACAAAGTGCCTCCTCTTGCCAATATGGGACAGAGGGTGCAACTCATCTAATTGAAAGCACAAATCCAAAAATGAAGCTGGGCACCTCTTCCCAAACAGATATCATTCAATAAATGATGAATTTCTTTCCTGAAGCAGTTCAGATCCTGTAATGGCCTTTTAGCAGAAGAGTTTTTCTACAGGAGTCATGGTTGAAGGAGAAGGAGGAGAAAGGACGGAAGAGATACTTGTGGTGGTGTATGGCAACTACTCCTGCCTGATCAACCTAGTGTCCTTCTGTGATGGAATGACCACATCAGTGGACAAGGTAAGAGCTATGGATGTCATCTATCTGGACTTCTGTAAGGCCTTCGACATGGTCCCCCACAACATCCTTCTCTCTAAGTTGGAGAGGTACGGATTTGACGCATGGACTATTCAGTGGATGAGGAATTGGTTGGATGATCACATTGAGAAGGTAGTAGTCAATGAGTCAATGACCAGATGGAGATGAGTGACAAGTGGTGTCCCTCAGGGTTCCGTACTGGGACTAGCACTCTTTAATATCCTCATCAATGACATAGACAGTGAGATCGAGTGCACACTCAGCAAGTTTGCAGACGATACCGAGTTGAGTGGTGTGGTTAACATGCCTGAGGGACAGGATGCCATTCAAAAGTACCTGGACAAGCTCAAGAAGTGGGCTGATGTGAAACTCATGAAGTTCAACAAGTCCAAGTGCAAGGTCCTGCACATGGGTCAGGGCAACCAACAGTATCAATACAGGCTGGGGAATGAAGGGATTGACAGCATCCCTGCCAAGAAGGACTTAGGGTTACTCGTGAATGAAAAGCTAGACATGACCTGGCAATGTGCGCTTGCAGCCCAGAAAGCCAACCATATCCTGGGTTGCATCAAAAGAACTGTGGCCAGCACGTTGAGGCAGGTGATTCTCCCCCTCTGCTCCTCTGTGGTGAGATCCCACCTGGAGTACTGCATCCATCTCTGAAATCCTCAGTACAGGAAAAACATGGACCTGTTGGAGTGCCTCCAGAGGAGGGCCACAAAAATGATCAGAGGGATGGAACACCTTTTCTATGAGCAAAGGCTGAGAGAGTTGGAGTTGATCAGCCTGGAGAAGAGAAGGCTCTAAGGAGACCTTATTACAGCCTTTCAGTACTTAAAGGGTGATTATAAGAAAGATGGGGACAGATTTTTTAGTAGGACCTGTTGTGATAGAACAAGGGTAATGGTTTTAAACTAAAAGAGGATAGATTTAGACTAGATATAAGGAAGAAATTTTTTATGATGAGGGTAATGAAATATTGGAACAAGTTGTCCACAGAAGTGGTAGATAACCCATCCCTGGAAACATTCAAGGTCAGATTGGATGGGGCTTTGAGCAACCTGATCTAGTGGAAGACATCCTTATTCATTGCAAGGGGGTTGGACTAGATGACCTCTGAAGATCCCTTCCAACCCAAAGCATTCTATGATTCTATGATTCTATGCAGTATGGGTGGCACAAGGAACTGAGGGGAGATAATTTATCAGGGAAATATGGAGGGATGCATCTACTGCAACAATCAAGACGCTAGATAGAGGTTTGTGCCAAGTATGTGTCAGTCAAAGAGCTGCCCTCGAATCTAAGACTACCCATACGCCTCTTTTCAGCATCTGCAGTGGTCAGGCTTGAGGACCCAACGACTTTCTGCATACAGGTAGATGTTGTTAGTAAATAACAATCAAATACCACAGAACAGATTTTTTTTCGTATTATACATTTTACTTGTTTGTGTTTCTTAAACTATGTTGCCACATTTTCATTAAGCTGCATAGAGCAGGCATTTAGGATGTTTGAATGTGCAAACTGAGCAGGTTCTGGGCATGTTTTTCACAATGCAAGAAACAGCTCAGTTTTACAGTTCGAGTGAGTTTGTGCACTACAGTTTTAGTCTTCCTGTACTACCTTTCCTTGGAGATTAAATCCATTTAGAAGTGATCCACAGAGAATGCAAAAGATACATCTGCAGTGGGTCTTTGTTGAAAGGAGAAAACACAAAGCTGTATGTATGCATTTCCTGTATCTGTGATGCATCTGATTAAGGCTATAGATCAGTTTGAGCACTTGCATAAGCTGGATTAAGAACAGTCTCACTCTGCTGTCCTCATGAAAGAGCAGGTATGGCTTCTAAGAGTCAAACAAAACTAAAACCCTACTTGAGCATTGCTGCTCACAGAAAGGTCTGTTATTTGGATAATAAAAGTGAAGTACATCCAGGGTGGAGGTAAAATCTATGACCTGTTTTCCCAGAATTAAAATAAAATTATTTAAAAATATGTGAAGAGATTTGCAATAAAATAAGATCAATGTAAATAAAAAACCCGATCTGGTCTATGTTTTTGTTAATTAAAAACTCACGGCGCATCAAAAGTATACAGAAATCAGAGCATATCAGCACAGTCCATTTGTGTCAACAAAGTTATCTGATTCATGCTATCAGAGAATCATTTTAGATTAATTCATTTAGTTTTGAAAGATTTATTCAAAAAGTCAATTAACAGTCATTGGAAAATGACTTGGAACCCTTTTTCTTCTAAGTGTCTCCATCCATTGATGTCTAGTTAGGCTTTGCATTTTAGCATATCTTTGTTGTAATAGACTCAGAATATACCCTCATACATTGCCAGACGACCTGATGATTAGGTCACACATTGGAGATATGGGCACAACTCTCTTAGGAGAGCCAGTATGTGTTTCACATTTGTCACAAACTGGTGTAAAACTACACTTCTTTCAGTGAAGCTGGTATTATCTTTCTCCATACTCTTACACCTCTGCAACCCCATGGCATTGATACCAATAAGTATGCATGTGGCCTAGCAATGATTAACTCAGGATAATAATGGAATTGTATCCTTATACCCTCCAGTAAGTATTGAGCTCAGTCTACTTTTTATATTACCTGTAGCACAAAGCATCATTATCAGAGTGAGTCCAATAGGCAAGAGAGGTGAATAAGCACCTAGTTTGTGGACCTAGATGGAGTTTGAAAGTTAAGCTCTTTAATATTTTACAAACATTTCAGGCATGCCCAGGTGCCATTCATTGCAAATACTTCCATAACTAGGTGGCGACATTGTGGAGTTTTTCAGGATTTCTGTTTGGGATTTCTCTGCTTGTAGTGTGTCACTTAGATGACTAAACCTCAGCTAAATCCTCTTTGTTGACCTGGCTTTTGCAATCTATTGAGAAAGAAAAAAAGACTGTCATTTTTAGAAGTTGCAAATTAAGAAGGACAAAGAGTGGTTTTGTTAGGCATAAACCACAAATGCATGTCAACTGTCACTCTGTGAATGATACTTTTATCTTCAAGGTAATTATAAAATAAGCATCTAAAGATGAGATTGCCTCAACCTTTATGACTAATGTATTTGAACCTTTATAGTCCTTTTGTGTTGCACCAGAACTCTGACCTCTCTGTGCCTTTCATCAGTTTTACAAGCAACTGATGAGATGTCAGTCTTTGTCAACCCAGAAATAAGCTGATTCTTGACACTGGGGTTTTCTCATTGATTAAATTGTCATGGTGTATTCACAGCCTAAATGCTGCCTTCTGGTCACTGTCCTTTTCATGTGTGGAAAATGACCTTTGTGAATGATTGCACGCCCCAGATGTGTCAAAATGAGGAGGAAGCAGCAATCTGAAGTAATAACATTGTAGGAACTATTTGTCCCTTGATTTTCTTCATAACTCGGGGGAGAGGGCAGGGAGGAAGTACCTGAAATTTTTTTTGCCAATGTATCACTGAAAGATATTTGAAAGTGCATTTAGGAAATTTCATTTGATTTAGAATATTTTAATGATTGCCTTGTATTGCTTGTAAGGATAAGTCTAGGTACTTTTTTGAGCCACAGATCCAGTCACTGAACAGTATGTCTGTGTTTTAACTACCTTTATGCTCCTATTTGTGGGGTTATCAAAGAGTTATAAGTAAGTAATTTATAATTTTAGAACTACTATATTTTATGTCAATATGGAAACATCCTTAAGAGTCATTATGCTAGGTGAGAATTTCTGGAGTGTAATGTATTCTGGCTGCTCTCCAGCATGCTCCAATTTATCATCTATGCTGTAGGACTTAACTGGGATGCCACTGAAATGATACAAAAGTTCTTCCTATACCTTACTGAATTGTCCAAACTCAGGACCGAGCAAAACTTTACAGCTAATAATTCTTCTCTGAAAATAATGAATCTGATGGAATTAAAGACTTTCCTTGCAACTTTGTTGAATTAACAGAAACTTACCAAAAACAAAGCAGATGGGCAGGTTGGAAAGCTTGCATGAATGCCTGTTTTTCTGTCAGCTCGCATATCTTTCAAATGACTGACACGTGGTTTCCCTGGCTCCCTGAAATCCCACCTGTTTGGATGTGGGCTGCCCAAGTGCCTGGGAGCTCTGGCTAACTTATAGTACAACTTGCAGGATACATGAATGCCAC
>NW_009627047.1:7854-36608 GCF_000690535.1 Cariama cristata
TGCATGGATAACCGAGTCTGCATGGTTCCTGGTCAGATCGTTTCTTGGCTGACTATCTGTTTTTCTGGATCGCCGCCCAGAAAACAGACATGGTCTCAGTTCCCCAGGCTACTTGGGCAGATCTGGATTGCTGGCCTACAAATGATAGAAAATATGCACTCTGCCTTCTTTGAAACAAATTTTTCTCAAAACATTATTTTTTGCTGTAAATTCAACTTTTGCATTCTTCATTCTGATTCATAATCAAAAAATGGTTTTTCTCAAAACATTATTTTTGCTGTAAATTCAACTTTTGCTTTCTTCATTCTGATTCATAATCAAAAAATGCCCTGAATTCTAAAATTTCTACAGGATGAAAACTCCAATTCCAGATTCAAATGACATTTCAAAGAATAAAGGAATTGATTGCAAGAGGCAAAAACTAGAATCAAACAAGTAATCAAATCTGGATGAAAATCAGAGGCATTTTTTATTTAGGAATGGAAATCACAAATACTCCTATAAATGTGGAGGAAAAAGTCAGAGTTGTAACCTATCTGTAACTGCAAGGAGTCCCATGGTAACTGTGTATTGACAGTTCACAGGTCTTACATGTTATGACTTCTCCAAAAGACGATAGGACCATTCCTCAGAATCATGCCAGAATAGAATTTTGTATGCAGCTGTGAAGTAGAAATATATTAAGTAGAGATGAGCTCCATTTCCTGTAGTCTCTCTATATCGCTTCTTGTCTCATATATCTTTCTTGTCTCATAACCGAGCAATATATGAGATCCAATTACCTCAGCCTAATGTTGCATGGCTGTACTGAGGATTCCGCAGTTGTTTTGTGCATGCCTGTAGCTTTACTCTTCTTGTCTGCCAATGGATAGTAAATTCTTACAGATAAATAGTGCTAAGATCCTGTTAAAAGAATATTATTCTCAACAGTTCAAATAGAATTTTAAGCTCTCATCTGTGTATGCATAGAAAAAGCCTTTTTTTTCATCTTTTGTTTAGAACATGCCACTAATACCTCAAATTTATATGGCTTTATATTTTTATGGATATGGATATTGGCTTATATATGTAAACATACAGCTAAATAAAGAGTGTATTATGTTAACAGTAGCAGACCGATAAGCACTTTTTAAAACTTCTAAGAACATTTCTTCATATGCATATGGTGCCTCTGTTTGCACAAACCACAGACACATGCACGTGCCCCTGTCACATGGATCAAACACCATTAAAGTGATTCTTTCTGTTCTTTCATAAATCTTAGACCAGGCTCAATATTTACTTCTCATAGAACAATGTAGGTCACAGAACATCTTAAGTATTTATCTCATTCGCAATTCAAGACAGAAAGCAACCCTCCAGCTTATTTTGGAGTATCATCTGCTTGAAAGATACATGACAAAACTAACAATATGCAGAACATGTCCCTAAACCCTAATATTTGTATATGTAATTTAAAAGAAAAAAAGGAATATGCCATAAAACAACTGAATGACAAAAGATATTACAGTATATTTTTATTTTGCTGATTTTCTGATGGGTGGCTCAATTTATAAATAAATGTGCTTCTCATAAATACAAGTTTTGGGGATAAAAAACCAAAACAATCAAAGTTGAGGTGTTGCCTCATTGATTTTTTAGTCCATGGTCCACCAAGTGAGGAAAAGTATTCAGTCAATCAAGCATAAATGACAAGAACACATATGATATTATGTTAGAGTGAGCTCTAAATTTTATTAGGGTCCCAGGTTTTCTATTTTGTCTGTGTGACATATAGATTAATTAATGCAGTTTCCATCTGTGTGAAATGGAGGAGTTATACGGGTGACAAAACTTTAATACAGTCTGCTGTATAGAGCCTCTTACACCTCTTCACCTGCATACAGTTTTCTGATCCAGACCTGGCTCCCACAGATGACAATGCAATGTACGCTGTTTCCAGACTTGACTAGTTGCTGATACACTTGTCCTTCTAGCATTAACAAATACTTGGAGATTGCCACCTAGGATAGTAAAGATGTAGCCTAAGTCATCCAGGAAAAAAGTGAAAAGAAGAAGAGGCTTCTGCAAGCAGAATGTCCAGCAAGGCTAACTTCAGTGACCTTCTGTCCATTCAGGCCATTCTGTTCATGATGATCCAGTCTAGCCAGCTCTCTGCTGAGAAGACTGTAGTTGTGACTTTGATCACTCTGCAAAAAGTAGCACTAGTGTCACAGCAGTTCTGTACTCGTGATATGATCTGAGATGGAGTTCAGTCAACTATCCATGTAAATGTGAACTACAGCAGAACACTAAGTTCATGTCACCAGAATGAGTAGCTCTGCACACCTTGTGCAGTGACAAAATTAGCCATCCAAGCAACATTTTAACTAATCAGGGATGCACCTAAGGAACAGAACATTTACAGAGTAGACATTCCCAGGTACATTTGGACTTGATTGTTATTCAGTAGGAAGTTTTTAAGGACCTAAATTCCCCCTTTTTGCAGGATATGGTTAGATCATATCCAGTCATCTGTCTACTCATATTTAGCTGGCAGGACTCAGATAAAATTAATCAATAAGAAAACTATGAAGCCTTGTCAGAAAAAAAAAAGGAAAAAATTAAAATGTTAAGAAAAAAAGGATGCATTTGTACACGGTGATGTAATTGGGGAAAAAAAAGAGGGGAAAAGCCCAGCTTATTTGAAAGTAATAGCCATCTAATTTTGATATTGTGAAGAAAAAATATATTTATTGGAATTATTAGAGGTTATAAGTAAAGGTCAAGTTAAGTCCGATCTTATGAAGTTTTCTGTAATCTAATTGTATTCACTTCTACTGCAAACATAGTATTTGTCCAACTTTTGGATGCAGATTGTATGTTATGATTGAAGCATTATTAAAAGAAACGATACTTTGACAATGATATAGAAAAGATCTGTAAATATTATTTTCTATGAGTTGTATGGAATATGGATATAATGCATATTAGTCTCATTTATCAATTGGACATCAAAATACTGAAGTCAGCTAACATTTTCTTAGTAGCAAATGATGTTGTATGGCTCAAGTTCTAGCTTTAGCTCTGTGCTTAAATCTTACCTACTTACAAGAAAAGTAAAGTTATTAAATTCTGTAGTCCAACCCTCAGAAAATTGAATGGGACTTTCGTACTGGTCATTTGTTGCTAGAAGTCATTATAGAAGTCTTAAAAGACTAAAAGCTTTCCTTACTGACTATGTGCATACGCTGCATACAGACTATTTACACATGAAACACGGTTTCAAATACATTTAATGTTTTTTCGGAAAATTATGTGTATTGGAGTTCTGTGACAGAGGAAAACTTAAAAATATTTGTGTTCTCATTTGCACTGCTGCAATTTGGTGGCTGCTGTAGCAGTAACGCTTTAAAAATTATATACAAATAATTCATTGTTTCCTTTTCCTGTACATTTTAATACATTCCAAAAGTTCTAATTCATCTTCATCCCTATCAATAAATATTTCACTAAATGTAAATGCTGCATTAGCAACAATGCACTTTTACTACATCTGTACTTCAAGCATAGAGGAGCCGAACTGTTTGGGTGACATCCAGCTACAACACTTACAGATTCAGTAGGTTACTGTATTTCATAGAGGTTAAGAATAATACTTCTTGTTTTCAAAGGAGACTATTTTTCAGTCTTTCATTAGTATCCTAACTGATATTTATTTTATAATTACATCATTCCCTAAATGCCACAGTTTTCCTCCATTGCTTCCCATATCCATGAATCCTACAATAAATGAAACAAGACACATTCTTTAGAAATTATCTTTACAGGAATAAGCTTTGGTTCTGGAATATTTCAGAGCAATGTGTCTTCTTTGATCCTTATTTCTATCATACCTTAACCAATTACAATCTCATCTTTATGAAGATGCAGAGAAATATTGATTATAAAGTTTAACTTAAGAATGAATTTGTTTTCCTTTTCAAAAGGTCAGAAACCAGCTAGGGGTAAGAAAATCACATTTCATCGCTACTTCCTAGAGGCATACTGAACCGATTGTAAAATCTCTTGTCATACCAATATAAGAAAGAAAAAAAAAGGTGGTTTCCTAATGGAGAAGGGAGTAAGGTCGAGTACATAGATAGAAAAATGGTTTTTATTCTGAAGGTCAGATTTGACTTCAAAGTACATTTGTTGGTCTACATAATAATAAAAGACATTAAAAAACCCCAAGTGAAGCAACAACAGCAATAACAACAACTATAATAATAATAATATAATCCAAAACTGTAAAGATGTGAGTTTAACACATGAGTTGCTAACGTGATTGAGTGAATTTTTAGGCTAAATTTAGCTTATGGGATACAAGTTTCACAGTCCTATCTACTGCCAAATAGATGACTAGATTTCTTCACGAGGAAGTCTCTCTTGACATATGGGTCTTCTGCTTTGCAGTGACTATTGTTCCTGGAGGAAGTCTAGCATTAAGTCGTGTGGATTTTTTGTTTCCTCTACAGAGGACACTGTTCCCTCTGAGCAATGAAAATCTTTCAAATCACCCTTATAATGGGAAAACTTTGAGAGTTAGAGGGATTGTGATTTGATGGTGTGGTAAACTTTAGATGACAAGTTTAGTCACAACAAACGGCTTAAGTCCCTTCCTTGCATTACATTTGAGTATTCTTGCTCATGGGGCTATGCTGTATGACTATTCCCACTACACCTTTGTGACATGTGTTCCCTACTCTTATCACCATGCTGACAGTTGTCATTGCTGAAAGTCATGTGGGGCAGTATCTGTGAATAAGAAACTAGCTGATAATATGCTAACCAAAGAAAATAAAATGTTCTCTCACTGCACAGGAAAAGCAGAAGCATTTAGCTGAATTGACAGTTACAGTTTGCATCCAACTTTTACTACTTCAAGGTACTCAAGAAAGTGCTAAAATGTTGTACAACATCATTTTTTAAATATCCATTAAAAGTGTTTCTCCTTTTTCAATCATGTATTTTTAGGAAAGTATGTTAATAAACTCAAACAAATATTAAGAAGCCTTATGGATAGGCAAAGCAACTGTTCACAAATGAGCAGAAAGAATGCTTTCTAAAAATAAGAAAAATTAGTACTATTTGAGTTTCATAATGGGAATGCCATGCTATATTAACAGTTTCAAAGACAGAAAGGGAATCTATAGTGGATTAACAGTGAGCCCTCTGGCTTCTAACTGTGCCAGTTAAAACAGAAAAGGCAAGCATCCTTTTATCAGTAGTAGGCATTGGCACAAAAAGTAAAAGCAGCTGATTTAAGGCTCTGCTGGATATTCAACAATGCACATCACGGCTGTAAGTATATATAATGTCCTAGAGGCAAGATCTTCAGAACAACTTAGTGCAACTCATAAAACATAAGCAGATGGCATATCTGGAAGGCATGCTCCTGTAAAATGCAGTGCAGGAGGATATTTATTGATCCTTAATTTGTTTTAGTTGCCATAATTACTTCAGTGTTGTATTACCCTATTTCATCTTTGAAGAACGTGCCATAGCCTGGCTCTTATTTTTCTAACATCCCTTTACTGTGTCCATAAAAATGGACCTTCAAGTGAGTGTGGATGTAATTCACTAAACAAGAGCATCACAACCTCAAATTCAGAATCACAGAGCAGTAGTGATGTCATTTTTTTTCTAGAAGGACAAACATACTGAGGTATAAGACAGCAGATTCAATTTGTCTACTCCTTATCAGAGAAGAGAAATCATACTGAAATGGACTATTTTCATTCACTGTTGATAAACTATTTGGAGTCACAATACCTGATTGTTGAACAAAAGTAACTGATCTTAAGCTATCTGCTGTTTCTTGTCATTTATCATTTGTTTCATTCATGGCCATCACATTTTGTACAGTTTCCGAACTAAAAACATTTATATAAATGCAGGTTGATATTCAGGATTATCTACTGTAACATGGTAAAACATCCATAAAAATTAAATAACTCTTTTCTATCATAACATGAATCAAAACAATGTAATTACAGTTGTCATACAATACTTAATAGAACCCCTGTGTTTAAAGGATAATTCATAAGAACAGAAGACCTATTAATCTTTCATTCTGACTCATCAAGGATGAAAGTTAACACCTATTTTTATAGCAAAAGATTATTAAAAAAGCCCCACAATTAAGAGTAAAGCTCTCTTTAGAAAAGTTTTGGTTACTATACCGATTAGATTAAACAATGAAAGAACAATTTTGAAATATAAAATTGAAAATGGTCAGTAAAACTAATTTTTTCCCTGTAGTACTTTTACCCTTAATTTTAAAATCAGTCAAAACCTTCCATTTATGATACAACTTGTTAAAATTATACCTCTGTATGTTGAAAGTAAAATGAAAATACATTATTATAAAATATTGATAATATAATATTATCAAATGTTGTTCAATACTTCTCTACTTTTCTCTCTGTCTTTATTGTTCTCATGAATATCTGAGAATTTAGAAGTTAGTTATCATTTGGAAACTTTGGAGACTTCAATTCAACATTGCGCCTGAGCGTAATCTCAGAAAAGTTTAAAAAGTTGTGTATTCAAAAATGCATATTTTCAAATATGATTTGAGCTTTGCTATTTATATCTTTACAGGTTAATTCTTACAAGATACATGAAATAAATATTACTTGATTATGTCAAGTTTTGCTAATGTTATAAACACTTTACAGCATTTTGAGGGCCTGTGGGTATCCAAAACTAAAGCAGAACCTCTAAATAATTGATAAAACATCAAAATATTCAAAATACTCTGCTGTAGCCTAATAGTAGATACTGGAAGGAAAGGTCACTGAATTGAAGATAAGACAGAATGAAATGAATATAAATTAATTTTATGATGCTGAAAAGCAGCTTGATTATTAAGATTGTGAGACACAATTCTGTCCAGAAGCTATGTAATGAAGATTAATAAAAATGTCAGGCTTGAGTCCTGCTTTTTGAAGTTTGAAACAAGGCGACATTTGATAACTGAATAATAATAATAGAAAAGATTAATCTGGAACAAGAAGAAATGCATTTAAATCTTTTGTTTCCTACTGAAGATTTCCAGATGTAATCAAGAAATAGTCTATAATTAAAGAATTGGTTTATGTCTTTCTCTCTATTTTTACACTGATGAGCATTTTTTGCAAGGCTCACAGGTTCAAGAAATAAAATGATGTCCAGCTGTCCTCCTTCAAAGTTCTTTTTGTTTCTGGGAAGATTTTGACTAATAGACATCTGCAGGAATATTGTTACTGCTTTGTACAGTGACCAGAGGTCTTTTTCTTTCTATTACCTCTATGTTTTGGATGAAATGGTCAAGTATCTGTTTATACTTTGATTATGCAAGAGATAGTGTTAAAGTAGGCTTGGGCAGATCAAATAACCTGTAAACATAAAGCAGAAAGCCTCTGATGATACTTGTTTTTTAAGAGACTGGATATGTTCTGGTAATTTCATTGGAGGATTTGTGTCAGAATGTTTGTAATTGCCTCTAGATGGGTGTTAAAATGTGCACTCTTGTTATTAAATAGAAGGAGCTAGTTTAAAATGCCAAAGTTTTGGCAGACTGGCAGGAAAGAAATCTTTTTATTGTGATGTCTTTAAAATAGCTAGAGAGTGAGACAGAAACTACTCCAAGTGACTTTGATAGAAACTCAGGAGAATGGATTAGGGCAAATTTTGCTCTCAATGACACCAACATAAATCAGGAGTGACTCCACTGAAATAGGTAGCTAATCCCAAACATATTCAAACATAATTTTTTCCTTTTACTATTATCATTAGAAAGTAAGTAATAATAATTTTTATAAGTTATAATTTTGTGGCCTAATGAATTTTGCTCAAGGCTTCCCTTTGGAGTACAATTTATTGATAATCTGCATTTAGCTATTATAATAGACAAAGCGTCCTTTTAAACTAATTTCTTTCATCTGATCACTTTTCCTTCAACCCTACAGCTAATTCTTTTGTGATCTCAAGTAGGATTTCATTGTTACAGAGTAACACTGAAGAACCAGCTGACATATCCTTTTCTTCCAGACTGGGCTACAAGGCAATCTCTGTAAAGAAGGCTGTCTGTGCATATGACTTAAGGGTATGATCCAACCCCATGTTGTTGTTACTCAGGTTATACAATGTTCACTATACAGTTTGCACAATGCGTAAGAGACATGACACCTGCCCCAAGCAGTTTGCAGTCTAAAATTAGATATGCTACAGTGAGTAACAAGTAATGATTTTTGTTGCAGCATCAGAGCTGGTGGGCTTGCAAAAGAAAAAAAGGAAAGAAGAAGTTATTATATAAGTTTGTATGAATTTTCAACATCCAGACTAACCGTAGTTACAGGCACCGTATGAACTACTCAAAGGGCTTCCAATAACTAAGATAATTTGTCCAGACTAGAGATTGTGGATGCAAATTAAAGAGGGCAAGAGGATACTAGAGCGAGATACCAGTGAGAAGTACAACTTATCAGCATCATTAGATCATTTTAATTACTGTAAAGGACATGATATGGTTTTAACTGTCTTAGCTGCATAGCATTAGGATGTTGGTTAGTTTAAGAAGTAAAGTAAAATATCCAGAAAGGCCTTCCAAGGCAGTACCCTGCAATAAACTTCATGCAATTAAAACTGGGGTTGGTGAGATTTTTCATTTGATACTCCATAAAAAAATACTCTTTAATATATTCCAAACTTTTTACATTGAGATATTAAGTGGCTTGCTAGAGACAGAATATCAAATGAAGATGGACAAAAGATCTTTATTTTTAGTGTTTTCTTTGAAATTGAAATTGAGTAATTACATTTATGTCAGTAGTAAAGCTTAACTGGTTGGTATTTGAACTATACTTTGGAAATGTAAAGCACTGATGTGTTTGTACACAAGGGATTATTATTATCATATGCTTCCTTCAGGAAGGATTCACTTGGTTCTTTAGTTAGAGTTAACAGAAGTCTAAAAAAAGATGAGAACAATAGCTCTAAGTGACCCACATGGTGCACTCATCTTAGTTCTGGTTGGGTCCTATGTCAACTTTTGCATATTAAGATAGCATGAAGTCTATTTATAGTGTATATATATATATATATACACACTATATAGTGTGTATATATATATATATAATGTATCCACAAACTCCGAACATGTGAAGTGACTGAGGATCAGCACAGAAGGAGGATAAACTGGCAGTGTGATTTTTCCTCCAGTTCAGATTCTCTGATAGTCTATTATATGTTACGATGACTCTTCACTATAGAAGGTTACTTCTGTTCTGAGGCCAAACTGCAAATGCCCAGTTCCATTCAGTTTCAGGCTATTTTGGAACAGTAGAAAGCAATATAATGTTCTGGTAACCTGGAACTAGAACCGTTTACTCAGTTTATCAAAGTAACGTTATGCCTGGCTAAACCAAATAGAAAGAAAGTGATTTTATAAGCCCCATTTCTATTTTTAATTAATTAATTTATTGAATTTTCAGGAACTCTTCCTTTCCTGTAGAACTTAAAATCTGGATGGTAGTAAAATGAATTTTATAAAATTGAAACTAAAATATTCTTTTCAGAAGAAATAGATACTATTATGAAAAGGCAATAACCTCTGTCTTTCTACGCAATGGGGATACTGTAGGAATTCATAGCACAATGGAGCCAGTGGGTGAGGCAGGTATTGGTGACAAAGGACTGAAAGACTTTAAGGCATAAGGAGATATGTTTTGATATTCTGAAGAATCTCTAGGTTTTCCTTTTTTTGAATCAGACATGCAAGTCTCTGCTTCCTTGCCATTGCTTCTCCAATTAGAGATTGCATGTGTAACTTGGAGGAAAGTCTCATTTAAACTCATAAAAACTTCATCTTCTGAAATCTCAGTGATCTTTTGAGTTTTAGGTAGTACATAAATAGCCTTAACCAGTCTCTCTTCAGCTGTACAGCTACTTACTTATTTATTACCCTTTCATTTCTGTTGCACTGCTTTTTGTAAGATTTGATTTTAAACTACTGTCTAACTAGAACAAACAATTATGCAAATGAAAAATTAGATCCTTCAACACTTCAGAGAACTGCTATACATTTAATTGCTACAAGGAACCACAAAGAATCAGTTAATTCCGGAATAATTCAACATCTGCTAACAAATTTAAAGAAGATACTGAATTTATTGTAGATCTGTAAACATTCTGCAACTTGGCAGGTGGTATTTTTATGGAGCAGAGCACAAAACAGAAAAAAAAATAGGTGAACCTAATTTTCCTAGGTAAGGGACATTACTGCAGTATATATAGAGAAAATATTATAACCTTTTATGCTTGGGAAGGTTTAGTCATTGCTGTTGATACTTTTTAAAAAGATTTTATTTCAACATTGGAGCTCATTTCATTTGGTGTTACATATGGAATTATCTCTGCTAAATTTGCTGTCATCTCAGTGATTCAGGTATCGTGTTTCTGACACGCTGCAGAAAACATCAGGCGGTTTATTTCCATGGGACAATTTAAAGGGTGTTACAGTCATAGCAGAGCCTGAGGAAAAAGCAAGAGATCTCATGGAAGGTTGCTGATCTCTACAAAGTTCAGTTTACGTTGCAAAGAATGACACGAGACCTTTACTTGGAAGCGTCATCTGAGCTGGCACAATTGTCAGATGACAGGCAGCTGCATACCGTGTACAAATAGTTGAGAGACATAACTGCAAGGCAGGATCACTAGGGATCACAGATGGTAATTCCTGAAACAGGTCATTTATAAGGATGCGTTTTTAACTTTAGATTCCCAGTTTGCTTTCATCTTAAGGCTATAAGGTTTGCGACAGATAGTCTTTGAAGTCTGAAATCAAAATTAAAAACTTTAAAATATCAAAAATTATAAAAAAATATCTTTGTAATAGCTGATCTGGTAAAACTTTAAGAATGTGACCACTTTTATGAAAACATGTTGAGGCTGAACTGTTTTTCCCAGTAAAAGGATATAGCTAGTGACCATGGACAGATGTGTTCCATTTTCTATGAGCATAAATGATTTGCTAGTGTTACATCTAACTATGCAAATGACTGAGACTCAGTCATGGACAAGTTTGGCTTTAAAAATAGGCAAAGAAGTCAGTGGTCTATGGCAGCAAAAAAAAATGGGTGAAGGGTGCCCACAATTGTGTTGCTTATTTGTCTTTTTCTGAATTTGTCAACATTATGCAGAAAGGGAAGGATGATGGAGGCACAGTGGCTTAGAACAGTTGTCGGCAGCATGCAGCCCTTTATTAACCTCAAGAGGACTCAGTGAATCACCACTGGTGAACCAGAAAGATCAGTGAGATGAAAAGAAAACGGCAGCTTTCATTTATGAATTGTTGGGGATTTTTGTCCACTTAACTTTCCCTTCTACTCATGGTGTCATCTACAGAAAAGTCATCTGAAGACAAATCTCTACGTTAATCTCACTGAATCAAAGTGAAGATGAATTCTTAAAAAGGAAAGTCTTTAAAATATGAAACTATTAAAAAAAAAAAACAAGGAAAAATTTAGCTCAAAGTCAATTACTGTTCATGTTTGACAATGATCAAGACTCTTTCATATACTTGTTCTTATTTATGGTCAGGAACACAGATAAAACATTGATGTAATCACATATCACAATTAAGAAGATGATTTTTTTAAAGATTATTAGCCAACTAGATAAATAAATATTAGCCAGTTGTTTGACTATATCCTTGTTAAAAGACAAGACTAATTAAGTTCTATGCATTAGAGCTTTTATAAGATCAAATTTTTTATCTGTTGGTTCTGTTCATTCTCATTCCATTTTCTCATTATGCACATGGAACTTTTTTCCATGGCACTCTGAAGTCTCCAAACAAATTTCGAACAAAACTGTTGTCATTTTAACACAAGACAGAAATTCCCAATTAATGTTCCCTTGACTCCTTTCAAAGTGATTTATCTTCATGAGAAAATAAATACAATTAAGAATCTCCTTTGGAATATTTTGTATCTGTTTAGAAAAGGACTCTACTTAGACCTGCTTCCTAAAATGTGAGAGGATGAGATACTTTCCAGCTTATATATCAAAACGCACTGACAAAAAGAAGGTCTAGAGTTCACAAGTGCAGCTTATCTTTGGAGTTACGCTCTGAACTGAAAAGAAATTCCATTAAAGATAGCACAGATGTATCTTGCGGGAAAAATTGAACTTCATCTATCTATAGCTAGCAACACTGTAATTTAGAGTAATCAATGTCCCACCAGGATTTGAAGGGAAATTCTGTACTTCTTGTTGCTAAATATTTAACTTTTAATGTTATAATTAAAAAGTTCTGGTTAAAAAAACAGAAGAAAACAAACCAAAACAGCCACCCAAATTAAAGACTTGTCAAGCTGAGGGGTAGTATTTAGACCTAAAATATTATGGAAATAATGATACCACAAAAGATCCACTGTGAGTGGAATAGTATCAGAGGTGGTTTTTTTGTAGTGACTTTCTAGCATGCTATGCCAATGAAGAGTTCCCTGAATGGGTACAATTCTAGTGGCATATCTCTACTGTGGACTTCTAGTACTATAGGTGTAAGCAGGTATGCATATTTATATTGCAATATCAGTCCAAATAAGGAAAGCAAGCAAAACCAATGCAGTTAGTTAAACCTTTTTTCATATGAGTTACTCTATCTTCATACCTCTGATGGAAATAGCAATGCTGGCAGAAGACTGACATGTAGGCCCACTCTTCCCCAGTATATTTATCCAACTTTCAACTTTTGTCACATGCAATTTTAGACTAATCCTGATGTTTTTAGTTTTTACAAAAATTTGATGATATATTGTAGCATTGCAAAGTTTTGAAACGGATCTCACATGTAATTCTAGTTGACATCCCTCACCACTGCAGAATCTAGAGTTTCTTTCTGTTATAAGGGAAAATGGTTAACAACATTTAACCTTGATGCTAACCTGTGCAACCATATTGAATATACAGAACAAAACCGTAAAACCTTTCACTGACATTCGGCATATATAGTCATTTAAACATAAATCACTCATACCAGGCTAGTAGTACAGAAGACACTTATACAGTGTATATTCTCAGAAAAAAAGTTTGAATAGCCACACACACATACATATATAGACAAACACATTTCTAGGGCAGCTTGTTTTTGCAAGGAAGAGAGGCATGTGATATGGAAAAATTCTTTTTGAGGAATCCAATGTACAGCACTGAATTGTCAGATTATATCAGTGTAAGTAGAGTTCAGAAATTATAATTTTTTCTATATTCAAACAGAATTTAAGTGCATCTTCTTTGTTCTGATTATCAAGCGTAGTTTTAATTTCATAGTGAAACTTGAGTATGCAAAATTATTGTAAAGTTCTTCAAATGCTATTCTCATAGAATACTTAGATTTGCAGATTATAACATGTAAGACTATGCTTATGAGTATGTGCAGTGGATCTGGTATATATTTTATTATTAGGATCACTAAGAAATAAAAGACCTAATTGATTCCTTTTAGTCATTATAGTATAATTTTCATGTTGTGTTGCTTTACTGTTTGCAAAGAAGTCACAAGTCACAGCCTTTCCTTTATTTAGTTGTATTTAGCTAAGTAGACAAAAATGAATGTTTCAAAACTTGTGGTGTAACATTTATCAGGTTTATATTTGGAAAACTGTCTTCTGTGAAAAAATAACAATAAAGTCTTTATACATTGACTGAAGAATATTTTTTACCAAGAAAAACTTAAAATAGGTTCTACTGAGGATCAACAAACTTTTAAAAAATACTATTACTTTGTTTTTTCTACACATTTTCCCAATATTTCTTGCTACAAAAGGTGGCAAAACATTCATCTTATATCCTAGTTAAGAATAATTTCCTTAACTCAAGAAATTTACTTTATATTTAAGCTATGTATTGCACAGGATGACAGAAAAAAAATTCTAGAATGATTTTTAGCTCCTTGCAGTGTATAACTTTCATAAATATTTATAGAGAAAATTACCTGTCTTTTTAAAAAAACTTAAAACATTGTTGAAAATTACTTTCTATAAAATCTACTCTTATATAACAATTTTAAGACCTGTAAAAACTTTCAGAAAATATATGGAGGCTATAGTCTGATAAAAAAAGATAGAATTTGTCTCTTATCATACTTTTAGTTGAATACCGAATTAGGATAAAACCACCAATAACCCCTGGCAATACAGAGTGCCATTGTAGATTCTCATTGTATTACAAAGATGCGGGTCATGTTTTGCATAAGAATTACTTGAGGCCTTTTTCTCATCTAGAAATCAGAAACTGAATATGTCAGTATAGTGGTTCCCTATATGTAGTTTCAAGCTTTCTGGGATGGACCTTTTTTGTTTCCCTCAGAATAAATTTTGTCCTGTGGCTCTGGATTTAAATCACAAATAACATATTTCAGATCTTGTGTATTTACTGATAATATGGTAGAGCCTTCTTTCTCTCAGATGGGCACACTTTGACACGATCCTGAGCAAGAAGAAAACATCAGCTGGGTCTAAGAAGACAATCACTTGTGAATATGTGAGGCATTGTTACAGATGTCCTCTCCTCCTCTTTTCTTAGCTAAACGCCTCTCATAGTCTTCATGTGCTTGACTGAAGGCGAGAGGGCAGGACTCCTGTCACATTAGGGGAGGGAATGATGGTCTTGTGACTGTATAGGGACTGTGAAGGGAAATTGCTGCCATTCAGTGTTCTCTTTTTACTGCTTCCCACTCTCCAGACTCTTTGCTAGACCTCTTGCAGTGACAAGGCCAAGGCAGACTTCCAGTTTCAGGTGACAAAAATACTTCTTTTCATATGGCAGAATTGATAAATGTATGTAGTCTTTTTAGGTGAGTCACAGTAGATCTGTTTAACAGTGAAGACATTCCTTTTTTCTGCTTCATTTATAATTCCTGGGCTTGTGAGTTTGGAAAATGATGGACTTGAAGCCTCTGTGAATCACTACATTGACTGAATGTGGATCCCACATACTACAGTACACTGTGGGGGCACTTGCTTCTGTCAGGATGCTTTGAACAGTCCTCATATCTCTTACTTTCAACATGTAGGGAAGAGGTATATAGAGACAATAGCTTCAACAAAAATTACTCAGAGAGCCTGAAGGTGTAAGTGAAGCACAGCCTTCCAGCTTAGACCTAAACCTAGTAGCGTTATGTTATTTGTGCATATATGTAAGACAACAGAATCAAAGAACATCAGAGATTGTTACAGTTGGTTAATATTTTTAAGGAATCCAAGTAGGTACTGATAACTTATCTCACATTGATGGACTGAAATGCTCTTAAATAATCTGTTGAATGAGACTTGTACATGGCTAAAGGACAGCTTAAACATCTAAAGAAAACACTGACATACCAAACATAATGTTCAACAAACTTTTTTACTATGATCATTAGTGGCTAAGGCAAAACAAAAAGTCAGAATTGCAATATAGAATATCATTAAAAAATTGGAAATACCCATGAAAGCAAATTTATGCACAAAAAAGTAAGGGTAGCACATAAATTGTTACCGAATAACGTGCATTTAAAACTTCAAGTACTAAATTGAGCAGATCATTCTCCAACATACTTAATTTAATGAAAACATCTTGATTTTTATAAATAAATATAAAATAAAAAATACTGAATATTTTAACATTGATTTCAAGAATAAAAATATTACTACTGTTTGAAGAAAAAAGTGGTGTAATTTTATTTCTTCGATTAAAAAGAAAGGATAAAAATAAGACCTAAGAGGAAAAAAAACCCTGTTTTAATTTAGACTAATTAAATTGGAAATAAGAAAAGAAAAATCTGAACATTTTGAAAGACATTCGGTGTATGGAATTCTTCTGAGACTGTAAATATAAAACCTAGTTGTCTCAAGGCAATAAAAACACAGGCAATAAGTTAAAGACTGTTAAATACACTGAAATAAAGCACATTTCTGTCATATTCCCCCCATGAACATCCAGAAATCCTTTCAAAACCCTATTTTCGTTCTCTGATCTACTCTTCATTATGACATTACATGATCCAGATTCTTCCTCAAGAATATTAACTGTCTTCTTAGACACTTTTGTACAATATCACTGTCTCAAACTAGGACCTCAGTCTCATTCCATTTTTCTACCTCATGCTACAACCCCCCATCTGGATGTCTTCTGTTTCCCGAGTTCCTTCACTGTGTTCACTGATCTGAAAGAGCAGATCCAACTATGGCCTTGCCTATTGCCATCAGCATAGCAGAGGAGGTGCAGGAACCATACCACAGCACAGCAGAAAGTGGCAGCTTCTCATCAGTCCAAAGTGGTGCCTACACAAATGATATAATTTCTTTAAGAGAGGGAGCAGTGAAGTTTATGTAGAAGCTCTTTTCTCCTTTCCACTCCTCACTTCTTCTTAATTGTATGGCAAAGCAAGCCTGTGAATGCTTTTTGATTGTATTTGTGAAGTTTTCTCTTATTTTCATTAAGGCCCTTAACACTTCAAAGGAGTGTTCACATGGGGAGTTCTAAATACATGCACAGTGTGGAGACTGGAAGAATTTGTAAGGCTTCACTATATTAATCTAGCTGGAGATTATTTAAAGTAAATAAATAAACATATGCCACATCTGGGACTTTTCAAATAATACTGTACACCTGCAGACTGCACAGATGAACTCTCTTCATAATCTGAAGGTCATATTTAATTCAATACACTTCGTGTAGACCTGATACGATGTCAACATACATTTCACTGTTTTATTCAAATGGAGTTTCAAAATAGAACAGGTAAATGTAACTTGGCCAGAATATGTTTCTGGTAAAACCTGTTCAAAATCCAGGTTTACAATCATTGAAGCAGGAATCTTTTTAAATGAAACATCCCTGATTTTGCAGGTAATAAAGCATCCCAAAATTACTTTGGATAAACACAATACTATGGAATACTACATTCCAACAGCAAAATCTAAGGTTATCTCAATGTGAGAGAACAAATTAAAATATAGTGTTCTCAATTCAAATGGAATAAATATGTCCCAAAGGGCAGACTCCTTAAAACAGCAGTTCAGACTTGGAATGATTTCAATTGGTTGGCGCATTTATATCCCTTACAGACAATACTGTTTGCTATTTGAAAATATGTTTTTGCTCTTTATACCTCTTCCATCTTATAAGTATTAAAGTTTCACCATGGCACAGCACATAAACAGCACAAAACGTTTAACTAAATGTTAACAACCTATTTCTGCAAAAAGCTGTTTATTCCTGCATACTTTAAACATGGCTCCAAGTTTTAGAATGAGGGAAGGGTGCCACTGATATTGCCAAGGCATAGATAGTTCCCATTTTCATAATCACTACAGGTGAAACTGTTTCCTTCTTTAGCTTAAAAACCCTGCAGTCCTTGTTTTCTTTAATTTCAAGAAAACAAACCCCATTCATGGGCATGCACAGTCAAATCAGCAGTAAGAACGCCTGTCTCTTATGACTGAATTGCCCAAAGTTTTATCAATTCTTCTAAAAACAAACTCAAAACAAAGTCCATGATTTCCTTCATGTGAAAAATACAACCAAATTCATATATTTAGTTCATTTTTCTGAATATAGACTTTTAAAGATCTGTCTCAGGGAGAGAAGTTGCCATTCAGATATCTATTCTTCTTAGCTTCTAATTTTTTTCAGACTTAGGAAGATAATGGATTTAGAGGAAGAATAGTGAGATTGCAGCTGCTGCTTTGTTTTATTTTGGTTGTGGTTTTTTATGGTTTTGATTTATTTTGTTTTGTTTGTTTCATTTGCTTTTATTTCTGTGCAGTTATCCAGAATGCAGGTAACTGAAGCCTTCAACTATTTGGCTTCTGCGGTCTAATGTTTTAAATAGTCCATATTGGCCAATGCTTCATAATTCATACCCCTGCATCTTGTGCTACTAAGAGTTCAGCAACTCAGTAATGGGGTAGTTATCCTTGGAGAGTATTAATTGAAGGAGCAGATACAGTGGAGTAATCAGAAGTTCCTTGAGACTGAAGATTCTGTTCTAGCCCTCCAGATATGCATTGCAAGAAAAAGAAGAAAAGGAGCTCAGGATGAAATAGCCCATCTACTAAATGTGGTTTATAACCTCTTGCTTAAAGGCAACTTTGTCCCACATGCCTGAAAGTTGGATACTATGATGACTGTTACAAAATTTAGTCCTAGAGAGATCTGAAAAAATACAAATCTGGACAGTGGAGAGCTGTACCTGATGAATTAGTAGAAAGTATAATAAAGGATAAAATCAGTAGGTGGCTGGATAAATACGATATATTGACCAAAAATAACCACAGCTTTTCTACAGGGAAATCAAATCTTACAATGTTTTTAGAATTCTTTGAGACAATCATGCAGGTAAAGAAGATCTGGGTTGATATAATCTATTTTTATTTCACATAGAGTCTAGACCTAGCTCCTTACCAAATGTGCTTGAGGAAGCTAAGCAAGTAAGAGACAAGAGATGTGTCCTTGAATGGAAAAAGGGAAGGAAAGGGGAAGGGGAAAAGGAAGAGAAAAGAGAATGAAAGGGAGGAAAGGGAAGGGAAAGGAAGGGAAGGCAAGGCAGGGCAAGGCAAGGCAAGGCAAGGCAAGACCTAGTGATTGATTTTTACCTCAAAGGTTGACACTGATAGAGTGCTTCAGGAATCTGTGCTAGATGCAGTGCTTTTGTACATATTCTTATAAAGTATGGAAAATAGCATAGGTAGTGAGGAATTCAAATCTGCTTATATTAGTAAGTTACTCAGTGCATTAAAGAGGAGGGCTGACTGGAAAACTGCATAAGGCTGAGTGACAAGGCAATGGAATTGCTATATTTAAGTGCAAAGTCATGAACACAGGATAAGTCTTGATTTCATACTTACAGTCATGGATTTTGAGATGACTATAAGTACCTAGGATGAGATGTTGGGGTTATTTTAGATAACTCCATGGAAATAGCTTATCTGAAGTGACTAGAGAGGTGGAGAAAGAAAAAAAAAAAAAAAAGTAAATGCTAGACATTATTAAAAAAAAAAAAGAATGGATAGTAGCAAACACCCTTCCCTCAAAACACAAACAGAAACCACTAAGCCAACCCCCCGAGAATCATATCACTTCATAAGTCCCTCTTGGGCTTGCATGTTGAATGTTATGTGTAGTCCTGGTCTTGATATTTTGAAGTGGATATAGTAGAACAGGAAAAAGTTCAGAGAAGACAGCAAAGATGACTGGAGATTTTGAACATATTCCATGCTGGGAATGATTATGTAAACAAACTAAAAACAACAAAAAAAGTATGTATTTTTCACATAACATATGATTAAACTGTGGGTCTCTTTGCTGCAGAATATTGAGTATGGTGAAAGTTCACAGTGGTTTAAGAAAGGAACTAGACAGATTAATGAAAGAAAAATCCAAAGACAACTTATCTAGCTCATGAGGTTCCTGAGCTGTAAATTTCTGGGGTCTGAGAAATAGTTGTCCTTTACATTTTAAACATGAATTTGTTAGCTATATTTAGAGACAGGCATGAACAGCAAGGATCTTTGGCCTCCTCCACTCTGTCTATTCTCAAATGTTTATTAAAATATGTATGGTGAAATTTTATCAGTGTTGTTATAATTTTTCTTCTAATATTTTCTAGCATTTTGTTAAAAAAATCCCTACGATGCTTACCCTTCAGTCTCTCCTGGAAAGCTTTCGGTTTAGTTGATTCTTAAAATAAAATGGTTAAATTTAGGTTGAAATCTCAAAAATAGTTATAATGGGAATGTTAAAATCAGAGAAGACATAAGTGCAAGAATTTTAATATTAAGAAGTAGGTGCAAAAAATATAGAACAAAGTATTAATGAAGTATTGTAAGACACCTACCTAAAAATTGCAGGACAATTTTATCTTGAAAAAATTAAATTGATTGAAGGTTATATTTAATTATGAGGATCCAGATGGTATTGCTGAGGCGTTATATTTACTCACCACAAACTGTCTAACGAATGACTTAGTTTCAGTTGGATCACAATAAACTACGTTATCATCAAATCAGTTCTTATTAGCTGCTTCAAAATAAGCAGGACTTGTTAACTACTATGTCCAGGGGGGACATGAATAAATGAATGCCTGAAGTTTCTGAAAATAGTTTCACTGCACACACTGAATGAACCAAAAGGATCATGCGCTTTAAAATTGAACTGTAGTAAAAATGAATAAAAAGCCATCACCCCATAAAGCAGGCTTCCTAACTAGAGTAATCATTGTTAAAACACATCAGTTAATGGGAATATTTTAAAAGGTCATTAATAATAAATATTTATCAAGACAGTGCTTATTGTTAGAGGAAAGTATCAGATATCTGCTGCTCTTTACAATAAAAAATGTGTTGAAGTTTATATAGTATATATTTTAATCTTTTTGTTAGAACTCCCATAAATTCTTGTAAACAAAATAATCCAGATTCTTCAAAATAACATATCAGGAAGCCATCAGGCTATTAAAATGGTAACTCATCAACTACATATTTTTGTTTTCCCTTTTCTACAGAACTTTTCTTTAAAGTTGTTATACATGGTAATAATTCTGGTAATCTTGTGCAACTGGTGATCACTGCAAGCTTTAATATCTGTGAAATACTTACATAGGTATAGATATACTGCTGCTGAAATAGTTGTGCACATGCCTGTTTATAAATTCATTAATTATCTCAGCAGATTGAATGAGTAACTGGCCTGTTTAAAGTTAAACAGCTGAATTGTGGCAGATCCAGGACTGTATGTATTTAGAAAACACTAAATACTCCTGGTTTATTGATTTGAAGCAAAGTATGTAAGGAGTAAATTAAACCCCAGTGAAGCTGATGGTATTGTTTGAACTGACTTCAATAAAGTTTCGATCAGTTTTTCACAGTAGGGATCTAGAGTAGTTTTCAGCTGATTACATTCAGATGATAGCCCTGAAAAATAGTCATATTTATTTTCTGAATATTTTCAGAAGACAAATATACAGAATTTGAATTCTTTATGTAGAATACAAAATTTCTTTTGGAAATATCAGTTCCACTATGAAAATAACTTATATATCCAATAATTAAGAAAAAAAAATAATCATGTGTTGTGCTTGTTGGATTGGTAACACTGTAGTTCAGATCTGGAAAACAGGATGGATAATCGAGGCTTATGAAGATCAGCTACCTCTGCCTAAGGGCAGTCTGAGAGAAGATCACTCCATGTACACTTACAGAAGGAAAATATTTGATAACAAAGAGCTTTCTAAGCATTGACAAGAGCACGAAACTCAGTACCCAGAGGCTGAAGTTAGGTTTATTTAAACCTGAAAAAAGCTCTAAATACTTCTGAAGTATATTTACACAGCACTGGAATGTCTCATTCAAAGGAAGCAGGAGAAAAATTGTTCTTTATTACCTTCTTAAGCTAATTTTGATTATTCTTTTCCAAATATATTTAATTCTAATTTTCAGAGGAAATTATCTAGCTTGCGTGTGTGAAGAGAGGATTCTACAATGTCATTTCTGGCTTTGGAATTGGTGGTACTTAGTCCTTCTATTCACCTAATTTCTTCATGAGACTAGGTCAAAATTGTTTGCGTTACACTTCCAATGTTACTTCAGATATAAAACATGGCTCTCCCTGCTTCCTTAATAGATTTGACTTACTCAGAGTTTGTTAGCTTTGAAAAAAGTCTAGAAGTTGTCTAAGTATTGATGAACCTTTTTTTTTTCATCTGTCAAGCTTATTTGAAGAATGATCCTAAAACAGGTGCTGTTATTTTGCATCTTTACAAATACATCTTCTTTGAGGACGTTGGTAATGTCATCCAGTATTAACAGCACTCTGATATTGCGAAATATGAAATATAGATTGTTTGTCCTCCCATATAAAGAGTGCACAAACTATTCCTGAAACTGGATAAAATTAGAATATGCGTTTATTATTGCTCACAACTGTTTTCTTCTGGCTGACATATGGCCATCTTCCGGTTCTCTTAATTTTCAGTGCTGGTGCGACATAGTCACTGAAGTTGACATGTGGCATGTGTCACAATTATACCTTTGAGATCCAACAGATGTTCCTGTAGCTGTCTTTCATATCTTTGAGTTTATTCCTTAATTCTTCAATTTAATTTTGAAGGAGGCTTATAAATATGCTTAGGTATCTAATGCCCTCTGCTATCGCTGAAGCTGGTTACGTAGATACCCTCAGAAATCCAGCCTTATTCAATTGAATATATGTATACAAATGTAACTCAAATTTTAGCAAGTATTTCCACTCATTTGAATGACTATGAAAAGGAGAAACGATACATTAGTTCAAAAGGGATATTAATTTATCTGCACAGTAATGACTACATAGTCAGAAGTGGCAAAATGACACAATTGGGACCAGATTTTAAAAAGAGGCTTACTTCCATAAAATCAACAACAAACAGAAGTGCTTTAGCAGACCAAGCATTACTCTAGTGCCCAGATAGGGATCAGTTCCAAATTCAGGCATTCTCTGTTTTATCCCAGGTGTCTAGGAACATGCATATGACCACTGAACAATCCTCCTCCTTCCCTGAAAAAAAATTAGTTAGTGAAAAATTGCATGAATTAGTATCTGTTGGCCTGGTAAAAACAGTTATTAACTAAAACGTAACCTTTCCAAACCTACTTTGCATTGGTATCTTAGCAGCAAAATTAAAAACTGTGAAATCTTTAGAGTAATGATAAACTTCAGCAGCATGAAAGAACCATCTGTGAATAAAATGCTCAACTTGTTTATCAGCAAGTGCTATATAATCACATATTTTAAGAAAAATGTACTGCAAAAAGACACCCAGGCACAGCAGCTGAACAGCAATCACTACTGAAACTGGATGTTAAGAGAAGAGAATGGCATATGTGAAATATGAAAATTTTGGGACCTAGAGGCAAGGTCAAATTGTCTATAATGTCTCTAACCATAAGACATTCTCAGCTTGCAGCCTCTAAGCAGTGACATTTTCTGTGTCATATTTCTTACTGGATCCCATATTTCCCACATTGTCTGCAAGATAACTTCTGGTTATTGTGGAACGTTGTTTTGAGATGAGCGTTGTCAACAATATGCACTGGCTGTAAGCATCTGTGCTGTTTGCCTCAATTCGCTATAAACTGCTCTCTTCAGGCTCTTAATTCAAACTCTGCTGTTGATTCTTCTATATAATACGTAGAATATTTCATTGAAAAAAATGAGTACTCAGCTCAGCAAAACAGAAAGTATCTAATCAATTGCCAGTTTTGCAGGTATAAAAGCAGGTGGTTTTCCTTCATTCACGCATAATTTAGAATTATGCTGGACATCATTGGTTGTTACATTTCACATTACTATTTTGATTCTTTGTGAATTTTAATCATAATGAAGAGTTATTATGTATGTAATGCAAAGAAAAGAAAACCCCTAGAAAACTACAAATAATTTTGTTAGTGTAATGTGAGACCATTCTTTAAAACCTGAGAATCTGATCAATGAAGTCAACTACTTGTGACAGGACTCGATCCTGTCATTCTCAGTCTAATATTTCCTTTCCAGTTCTCAGTATTTAGTAAGTGATTCAAGTTGCTCTTTTCCCATATAAATAGCTGATAAAATTTTGTTGCACGTTAACACTGGTAGGTAGCTCAGCCCCACACAGCTGCTCGCTCATTCCCCCACAGCGAGATGGGGGAAGAGAATCAGGAGGGTAAAGGTGAGAAAACTCGTGGGTTGAGACAAAGGCAGTTTAACAGGTAAAGCAAAAACTATGCATCCAAGCAAAAGAAAAAAAAAAGAGTTCATTGACTACTTCCCATCAGCAGGCAGATGTTTAGCCACTTCCAGGAAAGCAAGGCTCCATCACGTGTGACAGTTACTTAGGAAGACAAACATCATAAGCCTGAATGTCCCCTCTTCTTCTTTCCCTGACCTTTCATTGTTGAGCACGATGTCATATGGTATGGGATATCCCTTTGATCGGTTGGAGTCAGCTGTCCCAGCTGTGTCCCCTTCCAACTTCTTGTGCACTTCCAGCCTACTCGCTGGTGGGGCAGTGTGAGAAAAACAGAAAAGGACTTGCTTGACACTATATAAGCACTGCTCAGCAACAGCTAGAACATCAGTGTCATATCACACTATTTTGGTCACAAATCCAAAACATAGTATCATATGAGCTACTTTGAAGAAAATTAACTCTATCATCTCAGTCAAAGCCAGTACAATCTCCGCTCCTTATTCCATACAATTTACTTCGTGCCCACTATATCCTCATTAGATACCTCCTCCGTTCTCATCCTTTGATATATACACAGACATCATTCCTTTGTCTATGAACCACTCCTGTAAAGAGTCCATAAAATGTCCATAAAATACCCATTGAGTTCATTTAGTCCATGATTTCAATTCTATCTGTTATGGTAGTCACTTAGGACAGGAGAGGTGGTGTGTCGCATGGCGTTACTGGGCACCAAGGTCAGCTCAAGTCAGGTCACTGCTGCACTCGTGGTGCATCTTGTGGGACTCATCCTCCATTGGTTCGCATGCTTCCTGCTATAGTACTTCCTATGCCATACAACATAAATCATGGGTTACCATGAGTTTAATGGTACATCCAAGACACATTTAGATATTTGTATATTCCTTTCTAAGAACTGTACTTCTGCTGCTGTTCCATAAGGAAATTGGTTTGGCATGTTTAGGATAAAACAAAAACTTGGAATTCCATTACACGCATATATAGAAACCTCCCCAGTTTTGACTGGAGAAATTTTCAGGTAGTGCATTGGAAACAAAAGCTGATTCTCAAGTAGGGTAAATAGAAACACCACAGAAATTGATTCAACTCTATTTATCTATATCAGATGAGTATGTGCCCCACAAAATAATTCAAGGGACAAAAATCAGATAGAAAAACGATATTAGAAAATGAGAGCAGAGATTCAAACAAATGCAAATCTAATTCAGACTGAAAACCTCAGACAATACACAAAACTAGAATAACCTCATCTACCTTTGTGGCTTTCTTTTCTGACTTTCTAGCTGCAATATGGATCCCAGATCAATCATCAGTACTACTACAAATATGCAAATATAGGAAAAAATGTATAACATTTCCATAGCTTTGGCTGAACAGATCAGTGTGAATACACTTTAAACATGATTCTAGAAATTCACTATCTTAGGAAGAAAGAGAAACAACAACATATCTTATTTGTCTAATAAAACTAACTAAGATGCCGCTTTTCAGATCTCAGTAGGAAATGGTCATGCTAAGCTATTTATCATCCAAGAAGTCTATCAAGCAATCATGTAACCCTAAAACTCATTAGATTTTTTTTTGAAATATAGTATCTTACATAATTACCGAAACAAGTCTATGCATACCCTAGTCTAATCAGCTGTATGCTAACCGCTGCCTGTGGGCTACCTATATTGGTAAGTAGATATGGCGGGTTGACCCAGGCTGGACGCCAGGTGCCCACCAAAGCTGCTCTATCACTCCCCTCCTCAGCTGGACAGAGGAGAAAAAGCATAACAAAACTCTCGTAGGTTCAAGATAAGGACAGGGAGAGATCACTCACCAATTACCCTCATGGGCAAAACGGACTGGACTTGGGGAAATTAGTTTGATTTGTCACCAATCAAATCAGAGTAATGAAATGAGAAATAAAATCCAATCTTAAAAACACCTTCACCTCACCCTTTCCTTCTTCCTGGGCTTAACTTCACTCCTGATTTTCTCTGCCTCCTTCCCTGCAGCAGCACAGAGGGACAGGGAATGGGGGTTGGGCCCTTCCTTTCTCGGCCGCTTCTTCCTCCTCAGGGGGAGGACTCCTCACACTCTGCCCCGGTTCCAGCGTGGGGTCCATCCCACGGCAGACAGTCCTCCACAAACTTTTCCAGTGTGAGTCCTTCCAACGGGCTGCAGTTCTTCACGGGGTGCAGCCCTTCAGGCACAGACTGCTCCAGACTGGGTCCCCTGTGGGGTCACAAGCCCAGCCAGCAAACCTGCTCCAGGCTGGGCTCCTCTCTCCGCGGGGCCACAGGTCCTGCCAGGAGCCTACTCCAGCATGGGCTTCCCATGAGGTCCCATCCTCCTTAGGGCATGCTCCAGCATGGGGTCCTCCTTGGGCTGCAGGTGGGGATCTGCTCCAGCATGGACCTCCATGGGCTGTCAGGGTACAGCCGGCCTCACCATGGGCTGCACCAGGGGCTGGGGGGAATCTCTGCTCCGGGCCTGCAGCACCTCCTCCTGCTGCGCTGACCTGGGGGTATGCAGGGCTGTTTCTATCACATATTCTCGTTCCTCTCTTCTCTGGCTGCAATTGCTGTTGCACATTTTTTTTGCTCTTAACTCTGTTATCCCAGAGGTGCTACCTTCATCGCTGATGAGCTCGGTCTTGGCCAGCAGTGGGTCTGTCTTGGAACCTGCTGGCATTGGCTCTATCGGACATGGGGGAAACTTCTAGAAGCTTCTCACAGAATCCACCCCTCTAACCTCGCTGCTAACAAAACCTTACCACGCAAATCCAATACAACAGGGAAGTGTAGTGGCCAAGTTCACTGACAAGCTTGATCTGGCAAACATCTCAATCTAACATATGAGTGGACCCTTGCCAATAAGTAGTCACTTTATTTAAAAACAAACTACCTCCTCTCCTTCAAAAAATACTCCTGAGATCTCTAAAGAGGAGCTGGAAACTTCGTTTTATATTATAAAATATATGACGTGTGATGAGGGGAAGGAGACATAAGTCTTTTATTTTATTTACTCCCCAAGAGTAAAGTTCTTTAAGCAAAGAAGACTACAGTAAATTCAGTGCCCCTCACAGTCCACTCAGGAAGACTTAGACAACCTGAGTCTAAAGCATCTTCTTAGCCATGAGACAGAAATGAAAGGAACACATTGTGTTAATTCAGCTTGAGCATTAATAACTTTATTGGCATGGCAAGATGAGTAATTGCTGATTGAATTTTGACTTGATAGGGATCCAAGTCTCATTTCGGACTGTAGGACTTGCGTACAGAGGCTGGCAGATGGTCACAGATTATTCTGCCTAATTAGGGAAAACTGAAGAAACCTATATGCAGAAATCATGTCTGGATAGTTGTCCATGGGACATATGGCACAATGCTAATGAATATGTGCATTACACTTACAGGTATACTAGACAAAGAACAGTTATTGACAGGCAGCATAACACACAACAGTGAAGTAAGAACCATGTGATCAAAGATTACATTTTTTAAAGTTTTCTGAAACAGATTTGTTTGTGTATTTTGATCACTTGGTGTGCAAAGAGAGTACCTTAGCACTTGTATAGCTAGGTAAGTAAAATCAATATTGTACTCACTACACACAACAATGCCTTTCTCTGCAGTGGTTACCATAATATAAGATCAAATCTCAAGTGATGTGAATAAATTGGATGCATTTATGTAAACTGTTATAATTTGCAGGAAAAAAAAAAGTAGGTTTTTCATTCTACGTGAGGAATTAAGGTTGCTATAAATCCATTTTGTGTCCTCTTTGTCAAATATATCTGAAAGAAATAAAACATGCAGCCACCTGGGCGTAATCAGACAGCCTGCTCAGCAAAACAACTTCTGAGATGACCCTATATGGAGAATACATAATCTATGCTATGGCTTGCAGTCTGGGGTTCAGAAAGCAGTCCCTTTGACTCCCCACCTGCAACTATCTTTGCCTCTACAAATTGCAAAAACCACTAGAGAAGGGAAAAAATGTTTCCAGTATGTCTAATATAACTGAGATCACAGTTTGGAAAGTTATCTCTTTGAAAGAGGTCTTTTCCCCTTCAAAATGTCCCAGAGAAAACTCTCAACAGTTTCTGCCATTGTAGTAACATTCTCTTCATATAGTCTTCATATTGATAGTGTATCCTTGCAGAATGATACTAACTTTGTAAATACGAGTTTAATGAAGAATAATTGCCATCTACTCTGTAGCACTGTACTCTAGCTGGGTCCTATATTTTGCAAGTTATCCCTGAAAAATCTTAGCAATACAAGTTTCATCCACGTTGATACTATGATACTTATGTATTCCTTCATGAAGTGCTGAAAATCCTATCAGATGATTACAGTATTTCTGACTGATTACATGACAAACCTGGCATACCACAACTTGTTCTCTGTAATACAGCAGATCCTGCACTATATTCCCTTCTACATGCTGGCATGACAGCTAATGCTTTCTGCAGAGAGGTACTTCTCAGACCCATGAAAGAAAGCACAGAAAACCTTATGCATGCTCTGGCAATGGAGACCCTCCTTCCCTCTGACCAGAAGATTACCCAGGGATTCCCAGGTAACTTAGTTCCTCCTCCAATCGAATTGTATGCGATATACAGACTATAGATTTAACATGTTTTGTAGTCATGAAAGACAAACAGATTTCAGAGGAAATAGTCCTTTTGAAGTTCTTAAAAGCCTGCTACCTTCACACAGCCCTGTGTTTGTTTAAATTAAATGCTTGTTTGTGAAAAGTCTTTCAGTGAGAAATATAGTCCTTCTGAATAATGGCCTGTGCATATGGGTGTCCAGCATAAAATGTTCATTAGAGAAAACCAGATAATTGTGGAAAATTGAGAATTTTTTTAAATGCAATCTTCAGAAGTTCATAAGACCACTTGTGAACCAAGCCTTCATCATCTCAAACACATTACATGCCAGAAAGGGAAAAGAAGCTGTAGAATTTTTGTAGGGAA
>NW_009627047.1:36628-41317 GCF_000690535.1 Cariama cristata
ATAATACAAATAATGTCACATTAAAACAATAGGTTTTAAATGCATATTTAATTGTTTGTTCTGAAAAAATTAATTTAGAAGTTAGTAGAGTGCTACCAAAAGACAAAAACTCTGCATTTAAAAGATTGCAATTTCTTTATTAAAGTATACTTAGAATCATAAGAAAATCTAAGACTAGAAGGACTCTCGGAGTAATTGATTGCAGACTGTTTTCATCACGTACTTTTGTGTCATATAAACTTACAAACTTGCTATGTTACTTCTTAGATCTAAGTAATTATTCACAGCAGCATTACTTATGTAGGAGGTCATTCTTTTAGAGGTTGAATGTTTTCTAATTGCCTTACAAATTTGCTCATAGTCACATTATACCCATGTATTAATGAACGAACACTGTATTTAAATGCAAAGTTGCTCTCCCCATGAGCTGTTACAGATGCTATAATACTGCTGTAGACTCAGTTGTGGGATGTAGCTATAAAACTAATTAGTGTGTATTGTCACTAGTATTTCTGGAGACATTCTACAAAATTATGAGAAAAATTGTATCTTTGGAGTTCAGTAGGATGGTTCAGATATGTAAATAAGGAGACTATTCTCTGCCGAATACCTGTGTATGATTTATCCATAAATTCCAAGTTCTTTCTGCCATTCCAAAGGCACAGAGTATCCATAAACTCAAGTTGAATGACCTTTTAAGCCTCCTTTAATAAATCTGTGTTCACTGAGTTGACACAAAGCAGCCAATGCATATTGACAATTCTGTTCATGAAAGCTTTAAAATAAATTTGTTTACCATCCTATGACAATTCTGCACAATTATCTTGAGTTCATTTGTATAAACATCTACAGGAATTTTCAGGTGGAGCTCAACATACATAAAACCTTCATTTTTGCAGTTCTGTTTAGCGTGATTATTTCAAAATATGTTGAGTCCTGAATGGCTTTTCTATAAGGATTCAGGTAATACATATTATTTTTTAAAAGCCCTATACATTGACTATTATGTTAACAGATAATTGGTTTTCATGTAGAAATTCATGAATTCAAGAGTGTATTTTGTATCAGTAGAGTAGATGACAAAAGTTAACTTCAGTATTTGCACAATTTTTTCTCCTAAATTCTAGTACTTTACACGTTGTATCTCCTGAAAATGAAGAAAAGTCAAACAGAAGTGACCCCATTATTTAATTCAGGGTAGGCTTTAGCTGTGTCTGTAGTAGCTAGTTCAGTGAAAATGATATTTGAATGCTCAGTAGAGGTGAAGAAAACAAATTTACTGTTAGGAACTATTAGGAAGGGCATATAGAAGAAAATAATAGGCATGTAATCATGTCACTACTTTAAAATCTATGAGCTGTGAGCATCTTGAATACCTTCTACAGTTCTGATCTCCCAGAAGATATTCTCCTCAAGAACTGGGAAAAGAGAAAGTGGTCAAATGCACAACCAAACAAATGAGAAACATTCAGCCTAAAAAGCAAACAACTGGGGATGAATAAGAAAGAAGTTATAAAATCATAAATAATGTGGAAGAAATACAAGGGCAAGGATTGTTCATGATTTCTTCCAATGATGAGCTGTTAACATGTTAGCTATTCGCACTGGGAACAGTGTAGTGTTCAAGGTAATAGTTTCCTCCTCCCCAATCTTATGGCCTGCTTGGTTCTATTTTTAATATTTTCCTGTCACAGTCTGCTTCATTATTGTGGACTCTCAGCTAAAGTTTGAATCCTGCAGGTAGCTTCTCCACGGAACTGGAAAGGGAAAGGTTAAAAGGGAGAAGATCTTTTCTTTTTCATGACAATTACTTATTAGATGGATTTCTGCAGCTCACGGAATTTATACCTGTGGAGTTATACAACTTGTCTTCAGCAATAACAATTGGACAATAATGTAGGAATACAACTAGTAGGTAAAGTGTTATCTAGGTATGGTAGATCCAATCAATACGGTGGATATCAGCAACTCCTGGGTCTTCATAAACTGCAGAAGAATATGATGATTTTTCTGTCTTATCCGTAACTTGCTTGACAGAACATGGCCACATAATTTGCTAATGAACCTTATTTACTATTAAATGCTATAATTATGGATCATGGCAATTGATATGAGTTTTGTCAGTGACTTCAAAAGTCAATTGAAGGGTTAATTTTCTTCTCTAGCTGTTAAATGAAAAAGAAAGCCGTGTGTGTCTTCCACCATTTCTTCAGCCTCCCAAACAAAACAAAGTATTCAAAGATATGCATATCTACTTATTAATAACTACTGTAACTTAGTAACTGTAAATAAAATTGAACCAAGAACTCTGTTCAGTTTTCTACTAGAAGTCTATCTAGGATCATAAGTGCTAGTAGAAAGATAGAGATGGGGGGGAAAACAGAAATATAGTCTGTTCTCATCGGGATCCAAAACTTTTCCATGCAGTGCCTCCAAAATAATAAATCTATTGGACATTAGTTCCCAAATCCTTCCCATTATGCTGCAACCACATCTATGGCAAACATAAAATGTGGGCAGCACCTTGATTGTGAAGATGCTGTTTGCTGGGTTCATTGCTGTACATGTATTAAAAAATAAAAAGAAATAAAATTTAAAATAAAATAAAATAAAAAAGAACGAAAGAAGGTCTGAATATCCACCAGCAAATCTGGCCTAGTGGTTTTGCTTGTTCTGATCTGTTCCTAAGATCCAAAACCCTTTTCTCTTTGTTAGATGATACATTGGTATCTCTTTAATGCCATCTTCACTATATTCACTAAAACATTTGATGTTTTGCTCAGAACTGGAATATTAGGATGCTTTTGCTGTCATGATATTCTGATCCTCATGATGCTCATACTTGCCTGAGCACTACAGTGTTACTAACACAGAAGATAGGCAACAACTCACTGATTAACAGTGCTGTGCTAAGCTCAGCAAAAATTTGAAGAAGCCTCAGGGAAGTAGGGTATTAAATATCAAACCAACATTTGCAGACAGGCTTTGGCATGGCAGAAGAAAGAGAGTGGTAAGTTTGCTGAAGAGAAAAACAAAAAGAGAATCATGGAATAGAAATGGAATTACTAGAGGACACATCAGTAAATGTGAAATGAAGAATATCTTTTGTTGCTTCCATGCTCTGCAAAGTAAGTGATTAGAAGAACATGTGTTTTTCTTTAAACCTTCAGGTGATTATATTGGCACAAGTTTAATGCATACATTTGAAGGCTTTCCATTATGGATTACAGGGAGACTTGCATAACATATGGCAAACCTGAAAAATGGACACAAAAAGGTTTTTCTTAACTGTGATAAAATCAAACAGTCTTGTCATTTACTTTAAATGAGAATAACTGTGACTCTGTAGATTACACGGTGTTTGGCCTGTGAGCAGCTACTGCTAGATGAGCTCAACAAATCTGCATTTTTTAAATTTACGACAAGTCGCTTCATGTATTTTCACTGTTTCCTTATATTTTATTAATTAAACATTATTGTAGTAGGATTTAACATGTGGTTTTAAGAAGTAAATGAATTATTTTCTGTACCTTATTTAGATGTATTTTAAAGAAAAATTTCACTATTTCAAATGATGCTTGTACATACACCGCACTACATTGTACCTTCAGCAATATCTTCCTGCATATAGACCGTAAGGCAACACATAAGATTAAGATCACAGTGCAATCCAGTTTGCCTAATTGGCTGTTGCAAGATTCATTGCATCTGGTATACAATTAGAAAAAAAATGCATTCAGTTTCACTGCCCCCTGTCTCTCAACAGGTCATTCTGTTTAAACCTTATCAAAACCCAGTTAAGTTAATTAAGCAGATGTTTTGGCAAGTAAGAAGGTACTTGTCAGTTAAAGTCTATATCAACAGCAGAATAAAATTCACTTATTTAATATCTGTTTGTCTTCTGGGCACACACAGCAACTTCATACAGAAATGTGAATTCTGTTGTGTAAGCATCGTATCTTCTTTAATAATTTTTCATTCGTAATTTTATTTCCACAAGTAGAATAAACATCAGGTGAACTAATGTATGATGAAATGGTGTGAAGACTATCACAAAGAAAGCTTCATTACTGTCTTTATGGCAAAAATAAACTCTTGATCTCAGAAAGAATGAGATGTTACAACAGTTTCCTTTCAAAGGGACAGGGTATCACTCTACCTAGTGACTCCGTTCCTGCAAAGTAGGAACATCTGTATGTCAAGTTGAGGGATAAGACCTATGTCTAAGTTTACATGGGAAAAAAAAATTTCCTATTTCAAAGGCATGCTGCAGGTCAGAAAATGATGACTGTAACTAGTATATCCCTAGTGTCCTGATTTGGCTGAAACAGAAGTATTTCTGCTTTCTGTAGATTTTTTTTTCCTTCAGTGAAGTTTTCTCGGTAACTGCCCTGTCTGAAGCTGTCTACAGGTCTCAGGCAGTGCCTGCTTTCAGAGCTGATAGCGGTTAACGTCTGTAGTTGTTGCTGGGGCAGGAGCGGGATTGTTATGCAGAAAGGCCCACGGGTGTGTGCTTGTTCCCTGCGGGCTCTCTTGGGCTCCGCTGGGCTCCTCGTGGGGTGAAGGCGGAGGAGGGGTCGCACCCCCAGGAAGCTGCAGAGGGCACAGGTGACCCAGGCCTGACCAATGCAGTATTCCAACCCACCCATGGGAATACTCAGTATATAGCTCGGGGATCACGGGGGTCGG